>NC_134396.1:56467117-56618632 GCF_035582795.1 Mycteria americana
AGCTTCTATTCACACTGCACACCACTCCACGCACAGCAGCTGAGGTAGACCTTTGTGCTACACACTTGTGCAGCTTTATGTGCTGAGCTACATAAGCTGCACAAGCTGCGTGAGCCACGCGTCCTGATCTTTGGAAGGTAACTATGTTAGCTGTCTAGGGATGAGAAGGGCTCAGTCTGTGCAGAGCATGTTCTCGCAGGCTGAGGTACTGTACCTCTCTCTGACTCAGAGGGAAGTAACTCTGAAGGTGTTCAGCAACTCCCAGCACCAAGCCCAAAATTTAGAAAAATAAAGATTGGTTCTGCAGTAGTGGAACCAGTGAGAGCTTTCTCATACCCTCAAAAGAAGATACAGCATTTAAACTGGTCAGAAGTGACTGACTTAATATGGCTGCAAATTATAGCCGACAAGCCTTGGCATCATGACTGCTTGGAAATTCCGCTTAAATATCGGCTATCTTCAGCATAAGAGTGACAAGACCCAGCTCTGCACATCTTTAATTTTATTTTCTTCCACTCTAGATATGTCTTACCAAAAACCAAAACAAAACACTTCACAAGCTACTTTAAAAATATATTCAAAGCTTTTGATATTTTGCATAGAGATAAAAACAAAAAAGGGGTATAATCATAACTACTAAGGATTCCACCACTTATGGAAGAAACTCCATCACTCCTCCACACTCTTAACCTGCCCAAAGTCGTACCAAGCCCTCCATATGATCTTCAGCATCTCCATCACCTGTTAGTGTATATGGCCAAGAAGGTCCTTGTCCTGTAAAATGAAGGTCATGGAGTTGTGTTTTTTTCTTCTTAGAACAAGTTTCCATTTATAAAGTTGTGTAGTGCTTCCCTTAAATCACAACACACTATGATGGAATGACTTTGCATAAAAAAGCACATGCAAGGACACAATTTTGTCATGCAAAAATACAATTTAGTTTATGATGCAACATAGCAAACTTTGCTAAACTTCTCCCAGATAATTTCAAAGCAAGCATAAAGGTATGGCCAAATTTTCAATTCACTTGAACCTATGTGCCTAAGTCCTCCTCATCTACTTGATGGCATGTATGAGCTTCTGTTTAGCATTATAGCACTGGAATCAAGACGATTTTCCTTTCTAGTGTAGTATGTTGCTGCCAAGAGTGAGTCATCTTAATCACATGGCTTTTTAAGTGGCTAGTACTTGCTTTTTGAATTGAATAAATTAAGCTTTCTGCAATCCTGACCTGCTGTGGCCTCTTTTTAATGTAACTGTTTATCTTTCTAAGATCAGATGATGATAATAGACAAATGCCTACTTTCTGAGCTCACTTATATTTGTGTAAATCTGCAGCTTTGCATCTGAGTTTAGTGGAGTTATTCCAGGGGTAAAGTGACATAAGTTTGTAGTATCCCTTTACTAGAAACAGTGCTTTCTCTGACAGTTTTTTAACCTAAGCCTAAAATACAGCTATCCCTCTAAAATCCTCTAAGTTATGGCTTCCATGCTAGATCAGATACACAGCATGTATAGTGCCCTACAAAAAAAAGAGAGGGAAGACACCCAAGCACTAACAAAACAATGTTTTGGTCCAATCTGCTTTCAAGTGCATTCTTCTAGAGATGGTCAGAAAGCAGCTTGGTTATGTGGTGCATTATGCAAACACTCTAGCAGTCAAGTGCATTATATTGCTGCTTTAGAAGCTAATGCACTCTTTACTTAAAATAAAATAAATCCACATATCAGTATTTTATTTTTCCCTCAGTAACTAGCTTGTCTTTTATCTAAATGCTTTTCGTACCTAAGCTAACTGGTATCTGCTTTTACTTTCAATTTTTAAACAACTATATAATAGCAATATAAAGAATGTAAAAGTATGTGAACATGTTTTCAGATGACCTTTAGCATCCAGATTTAATTGTATCCCTCTTTATTTTCAAATCACTTACTTTCTTAGGCCCAGATCTTATATTTATGCACATTTAACCTTAAGCACACAAATAATAGCACTGTTACCCTGCAGGCATACAGGTAGTCTGATGAAACTGTTTTCACTAGCTCTTCGTTACAGATCAGGCCTTCAGATAACAAGTTCTTGAGGGTAGAAATGGCACTTTTAAGGATTTTATTCACATCTAGGACAGCAGGGGTCCATTCTTATTTGAGTCATCTGAGCACTACTGAAAATGGAGAGGTAAGGGACAGTGGTATCTGAGAAATCAGCCTAGATTTAACAAGTGATTTCAATGTGAACCCTGCATGCTTCTTGGTTTGTCTGTAAAGAACAAAAAAGGAGATTAGCTCCAAAAATAGAAAAGTGTGTCCACGAGCAATTTAGGATTTGGAGAAGCATCCAGAATGAGCATCACGCTATGCTCAAGTACACGTCTAGCTAGGCTCCAGCATCAATGCTTATCAATTATTGGGGCTCCTGCACACACTTGCCCCCATTTCAGGGGCAAGTGCATGATCTGATACTTAGCTTTAGGGCTGTGTGAAGTGGGCAATGACATATCTACCCTGCAGTTAGAGGTTTTCCTGGAGGTGATCCAAGCAGGCTTTAGACAGGTAAGTGCAATTACAGAAGTGTGGGGTTCTGTACAATCTGTCCCCACAAATAAACACTTGTGCATCTAGCTTCTGCAATGCTGCACACTTCTAAGGCTACATTATTGTTAATGCCTGAATGGCCCAATTTAACCTTGCAGGTGTCTGCATAACTGAAGGTCATACCTCCCTCTACATGTGCAGGAAAAGAAGTCAAGACTTAGTCCCAACCTCCTATCGCCCTGTAATACTAAAGGATGTTCTTGTTTGTTCTGACTGAGTATTATTAATTGTTCTGGTTTAATATTCTCTAATGTTCCCCATGTAGATCTGGCCAGCCCAATACATCAGCAGTCTTGAAGGAAGATCTTACTTTACATTTCGCATTGGATCAATTTCTGGTTTGAAATTATTTTCTCATCATCTAAAAGTGTATTACAGGGTGTTCCGTGGGTAGCAGAACTAACAAGAGGGCTTCCCATGGGGTTGTGTCCTTTGTTCTCCACATGCTTAGACAACACCCTCACAAGGCAAGAAATAGAACATGCAGCTGCTAATATGCAACTGTATATGTGACCGTTGGCTGCCTAATGGGCTGCTGAACAGCACATCTAACAGCTGAGTTCTCTTTTTCTCAGTGAGGGCTTCTGCTTCTACAAAGCCACTAGTTCCCATTGGATCTGCAAGACTATACTTCATTCTAAGATTTTTTTTCTCCCCCTTGAAATCAGTTGATGTCCAAAAGGGTTTAATAATGATGGGAAGGCCTGGCAGCCAGAAAGTCTGATCACAAAGGTTTAGTTTTCTTAGAAAACAGGCTAACAAAAAAATATTTGTAATAATAATAAAAAAGGAACTTATAATGTGTTCTTCCTTCTGAAAAACCCTTCTGGACAAAAACTGAAGAAGTGATTAGATCTTTCACTTAAGCAAAGGTGTAGACTGTAGCCTTTTTACACTCTGCTTCCATTGAGTGGAACAGCTGTGAGGCTTAAAGAATTTCTGGCAAAGGAAAAGTTCTAAAAAAATTGTTTGATATGCAAAATTTCTAATACTTGCTATGTTTAAAGAAAACATATTATTACATACATTTGTGATAGCCAATCTCTGTGTTAACTGTGCCTGTGTTCCAGCTGCTTGGTTGCTCCAACACCAGTTATCTATTGCCTGCTTCTGTGTTGTAAACGCTCCATGAGGTACAGCACTATCAACTATCATTTTCCACATATTAGCACACTGCATAGAACTTTCAAGCCTCGTTGGTCTTTAGAGGTACCACTAGCTTTAAATACCAAACAAAAAAGAAAAAGCAGTGCTGATAAAGTAAATCTATCATTCTTTTAAGCCACTCAGCTGCAATTCAGGCATGGCACACTACCTGTCTTTAGCTTTTCATGGTAGTCTTTCCTTCACATAAACTCACAAAACCAAAGATTTTTTGCTAACTCCAGACATTCTGCCTCCTATTCATTGGGTGAAAAACTCAGCAACTTTACTGCACACTACTTTTGATAGCTTGGTTTTGGAAGAAGTTGAGTGATAATATACTATCTCCCTTATAGCCATATGCCAAGGAAGTTCCCTATGAAGAACTACGGTGACAGCTCTTTCTGGAAATCAGACCATCACACATTTGAGATGTATACAGATCTATTCTCTTGGCTACTTATGTTCCTGCCCATCTGCTGGAGTGGCAAGGTGCCTGCTTGCAGACTGACGTGTCAGTTTCAATAAAGCAAAAATAACAATTAAAGAAAAAAAAAAAAAGCTTCCAGCTGACGTAATACTTCCAGCATTCATACTTCCACAAGGAATCCCTCCTCAGTCACAGCGATACCATATGCTTCTTTCACACAACACCTAGTGACACTTGTGCCAAACTTCAAGTGGAAGGAGAGAAGACCATGAGTTCACAACTGCTACAATGACAGGCTGTATATAGCAGTGGAAACCTGAGAGGTACACTAAGGCAACATGTGGTGTCCAAACATGTCACAAAGAAGCACAACTGGTATCTGTGCCTGGTAAAAGCATTCATCTCTGAAGTGTATCAATTGCAACTGAGATATTCCAATTTGTCTCTTCTAACTCCGTATTAAAAAAAAACATAAAATAATTTTTTTAACTTGTGTCTCTTAGGCAGGTGTTTTGGGCATTCTGTATTTATTATTCTCCTGGAACCTTCATATCAGTATGCCCACATTAAAATGAAGTAATTTCTGACAAGCCCAAATTTAGCATGGGATTTGAAAGGCAAGCTGAGTTAATTCCTGTTTGCATATGATCATGATAACAAACACTCAGCAAGAGAGATTTTTGCCTTTGTGCAGGAAAACCTATTGTTTTCAAAGGACTTACACAAATTGGCATTCAGTAAGCAACTCCATGAAGAATGTACAAAAAGAGGATTCAATATATTCCTTTTAGATGAGCTGATTCTAAGGTTAACAGGAGGAAAAGTTGCTTAATGCTTGTTTATCCTGTCCTCCCTGAATCCAGTAAGCAGATCTGCTGAGAAACAAAAGCCTTTCCTGTAGTCACTGCCTGGGACAGAGCAGAGTTTTTAAGTTGAAGTAAATGTAATTTTGGGCAAAATACTACCTCAATATGCCACATCTGGTTGCCAGTTTAGAGGCAAACTTCCAGAGTAGCTGCATACATTCTAGATTTTAACCAGTTGAGATGGTTAATAAAACACCACTAGGGAATTATACGTCAAGTTTGGAAATCCGCATTTATTCCAAAGATTAAAATGACAAATTTGAACCTGATCAGGTAACAGCAGAGTCCTCCATTGAAAAGTCTGAGTGAAACAGCAAGTACACATTGGAAAGCAAAGCCAGCACTAAATAGCAATAAATAGGCCAATGAACACAGTGAAATAGTGACATCTATGTCTGAAAACTGTTTTCATATGGATATCGGGATGCTCTGAAAGGCTTCCAACTTCATGCCCATATCGAGTCATATGTGCAGGTCTTAGTGCATCCCAGTGCAGAATCAGGACTTGGCTGACCAGGGGTCAGATCCACAGAGGAATATAGGCTCCACAATGCTGAGTGTACTACAGTGATACCACGTAGCCCTTGGCTCTGAAGCCTATCTCTCTCTACCCTGCAAAGGAAGAGTTAAATATTTCAGAATGACCACCAGAAAAACCCCAGTATTTTGAGCAAGTACTACCTATAATTGTCAATAGAAAGGCTACAACAAAACGCCTTACACTTCCCTCTCCAGAGTTTTGGCATTGTATTTACCCCAGCAAGAAGGCATATCTGCAAGGAGGCGTGGGTACTTGAGGGATCTAGCCCCTCAGTTGGCTCAGCCTGATATGCAATCAATGTGCGTGCCTGCATTGCATCAGGGTATGTCCTTAGTGGTCCCTGAACACAAACATCTTCTATGGAATGGACACCTGTGGCCAGTGGCTGTTCTAGTCTAAGTTAAAGCCAATAGCTCTCAAGGACAAGTGAAAACTTGTATCCCATTTTCCTGGTGAATATAGCTATGGAGGTTTTCATATACAAGGGACAAGAATTGAAAACCTATTTGTGTTGCAGTACAGATGAATACCACAGTGTATAATTTATCATTTATAATTCATAGCTCATAATTGCTCTTAGTGAATGGGACAAATATTGTAGATTAATACTGACATTTTTCTTATTGCAGCCTGAAAGGATCTTCTAGTCTGCAATTTCCTAATTAAACAGGATGTGCAATCACAGAACGAAAGAAAAGCTCTGATTATCTTAGTCTATGTCAGGCCAACACATTTTTCCAGTGAAACTACAATGGTAAGGGTTAATGAGCAGCGTTAGTGTAAAATAATGTTAATGCTGCATTTTCCCACCAGCACATAACATTATTTCTCAACTATTGCACGGTCTCACAACTGAGTATTTCGTTCTCTGAATCACACAGTGTTGCTGTTTAAAAATAAAAGTCTGGGATTTTACATCCTACTCAGAAAGATTATATTAAAATAGACCGAAACATCCCAAAAATCAATGGTCATCGAAGAATATTATAGAGGTGCATGACAGAAGAAGGGGAGGGAGAAAGAAGGAAGAAAAATGCATGGTTTAAACTGATTTTCAGTCCTGTCGGCTATTTGCAGCAAGCCAAGGCAATTTCTCCAGCCTGTAGTTTCCTTCCAGCTGCCCTCTTTCCTGAGGCCTCAGTGGAAGCAGGTCACAAGATGCACGAATTGTTATGGCAGCTGCAGCCTGCACCTAGCTGCCTCCTTTTGAAGGATCCCTCAGGAATTGTCACTGATTTATTCCAGATTTCTAGGAAGCATCAGATACCATATAAGCAGAAGAGATCTGTACTATATGCACAACTGCTTTTTCTGGCCAGGGGCTGAGAAGTAGGGCTCACTGCTACCATTAGGAAAAACAACACTGCTCACTGACTAGAAAAATTGGCCATCAGGCAAACACAGGTACATGTCAAAATCTTCTGCATTTAAAAGGGCATCACTTCTTGCCTTATTTGTCCAAATTAGGCAAATCCTAAGCACATCAGGACTAGGACTTCTAGCAGCAACACATGAGGACCAGAAATGGAAATGTCAGAACACTATAGAAAAGGCAAGATGCAAGACTTAAAATGTCATTTGATAACTTTTTTGAGGTGGCCATTTTTAAATACTTCTCTCACCAGAAACTTTGTGTGAGTGTTCCACACATCCCTATATTACCATTTCCCCTGCTTCCCAGTGTCCCAGAGACACAGTGACTTACAAGATAAGTCATTTGTATATAGACAGCAGCTCTTACAGTAATGATATGCCAGCACCCTTTTCAGGGTGAGAAATGCTGGCAGCACAGTGAGTGCAGAGGGAATTGTGACAACCTCTCAAACCTATACAGAACCAAAAGGCAGAACACTGATGCATCACTCTGCAACGCAACTATTCTGACAAAGCCAGAGGAGCTGCGATTATGGAACACATTTGCCAAGAAAACCTCCTGGTAATCTGAGAACCCAGATGCCCTCTCCTGATTATCTGGACAAGAATAAACAAGCCCTTTTCTGTACAACAAACCTGGGATCTCTTCCACCCCTTTTCACTAGAAAGTGAAGAACAGGGAAGAAACAAGTAGGCAGCCCTGGACCTGTCCAAGGGACTCTGCAAACAGAACACACCCTGAAAAAAAGTCAAGATATTGTAATCTTTCTCACTGTTGTCCTGCCCATTTCCACAGGGAAAGAAGAACAACCCTATTCCAAAAAAACACAAAACAGGAGTCAAGCAAAACCTAGAAGCCATACTTCAAATGCGCCCAGTGCCAAATGAACTGAACACCCTACTTCTGGATAGCATGCAAAGTGCCGTAATAAGACTTGACTTCTGTGGGAAGAAGAAAACTACTTTCACAAACCACCCTGAAAAGCTATCAGCACTACCACTACTATACAGTGGTAATTTAGAGAAACAAATAGTTATGTTTACTCAGTGCCCACCTTGACTGAGCTTCTCAACAACAAATAAACAGTTCAAAGCCATAACAATGCTGGCAAGGATGAGTGGGTGTATGTTTACATTAACTAATGTTTTGAAAATAAAAGCTATTTCTAGAATGTGTGAATGTATCTGGAATTAGAGTTAACTTTTCCAAAACAAGTGTAGTGTATATATCATATACAGAGCAAGAGAGTGCCAATATACACACAAAACGTCTTGCTCTGAAATGAATCAGTCCTCCTACACAAAAATTAACAATCCTTTGGCTTCACAAAGGCCACATTTTCACAAGCAGAAGCTGGGGCAGGTTCATCTACCAGCTCCACAGAGCAGATGAGCAGTTCACACGAAGCTGCCAAGCGGAATTGTGGACACTCCATGCCAGGGACTAATGTGTCATTTTCCTGCACCGGTTTCAAGTTTTCTTCTTCACTCAAGAGTAATAATGCTGTGGAGATCTCTGCACCAAGCAATTCCCATACTGACTTTCTGTGGCTTTTTCAATCAGTGTAAGAATTATTTATATCTACCTGTGGAAACATGTTAGCCTAAAAGTATATTTAAGGGAGCACTCTTTGGCACTGGCACCCGGATTCACACATTAGCAAATGAGTCCTCTTCCAGGGATGCTCAGTGTCTGAAAACCTGGTTTACTAACTGATTTGCCCGAGCCTGGGTTAGGTACTTCTTGTACTTGTTTCTACCAAACTTGCAGTCCTAGAAGTACCACAAAAGAAAGAGTCAATCAATGGATTCACATCACAGCTGGGAAAAGACACTTGCTCAAAATCTTTTTTTCCTCCAGGATAACCTAGTCTACCTCCTTGTTCATAGTGAAAGAAATCATAGAACAGGAAGGAAAAACCCTTCACCCTGATGAAACAAGCTCCAAATGCAATCCACCAGATGAAGACTTGTGATACAGAGTGGCTACAGAAATTTCTGAAAGAAAAAAGTATCACACATTTAACAGAATTCTTAAAGCGACAGTATTTTACTGGGTTTTATAATTACACCTAGTTAGTTATTCAGGCTACCAGTAGAGGCTGAGAGGAACTTCACAAGAGCCTGCGCAAGTCAGCTGAATAACTGGCAAACAAATGGCAAACAAATTCAGTAACAACAAATAAGAAGTAAAGTACACTGGAGAAAAAACTTGATGGCTAGGAGTCCTAAAATGTTTCCAATTAATAGTATCACTTCTGAAGGAAACTGACATGTCACTGTAGCCCCATGAAGACCTTTATTCAATGAACAAGTGCTGTTAGGAAAAGGCAGGGAAATACTGAAGTCTGTTAATGAACAGGAGATGGGTCAATAACAAAAATAATACAGTGCTTCTGTAGAAACCAGTAGTGCAGACTCAGCTGACATTTTGTATGCCATTACCAGGCATTCTTCCTCAAAACAGGTGGGATTATTTCCTAACAAGCTCAGGAAAACATAATAAGAATAATGTAAAAGAGAGCCTGAAAGACAGGAGTGCCTCTCTTCCATGGAAAACTGGTAAAACTGGTAATAACATGCAAAATAATGAAGGCACAAATGCTGGGAACTTGTTCATCCTGCCTCATAATACAAGAACATAGAACTGAATAAAAGGTCAGAAACTAAATATCAAACAAACTATTTTCTCATTCAAACTGCAAATACACTGTAACCTGTGTTAGCACAAGGAGCCACTGAGAAAAGAGCTTAGCAAGACTTGGCCATTTCTTTGGCTCTCCAGAATATCTGGAATGCTGCTAATTGATGTTAACACCCTTTGAAAGATACAGAGAGCTTCACGCTTCTGGAGTTTAGTCAACCTCACCATCACCATTAGCAGTCTCACCATCTACAAGTGACTTAGCATTGACCCATTGCCAGCTTCATACCCTTCCTCTAATTCAACTGGTACTGACAAAAGACAAGGTACGCTGCTAGACAGATCACTGCTGCACTCAAGTAGTTCCTGTGATCCTAGCAACTAGCAGAAACTTGGCATTATTGTCCTGTCCCTATTCCTCGGCATTCTTGGCATTACACTGACCTCTGGTGGGTTGCAGGAAAAAAATCGTAGAGAAATGAAGCAGACAAAAAGCCAAGGAAATTACACCCTGCAACTTTGGTGGGAATTCAGCAAGGGCATACAGAAAGCCTGGTATTGAAAGTGCTCCAGATCACTCAAGACAACAGGGCAGGAGTAATATCACACTAATGACTCACTGCTCACAAAGCACTTTAGAGATATTTCAGCTTCTACTCATAACGCTCTCTCGAAATACTCTATCAGCTTGTGTTAGGATTTCCTATAACATCACTAAAATATTGTGTACACAGCAGCCCCTTATTCTATATGAGGAAAAGGAATAAAAGAATAGGTGGATCTCCAAGGTTTCTGAGCAACACACATCCCAAACTAAAGTGTGTATGTTTAACTTTTCTTGGCTTTGTAAGGTTATATTTAACTATTTCCGTTTAGTTTATTTTCTTCTATTGCACATTTTAATTATGCCCAAAGCCAAATCACTTGTTTTCAGGAGTCCTGATAGCTTCAGTGACCTGTTTTGTGGCATGCTGCCACAAATACTGGCACTGACAAAACTCATGGAGCAGTTAATTGATGCTGAGAACAGGAACAAGAGGCCACAAGCCAGGAAGGGCAGGAACTGGTTTTCCTGCTGAAGAAAGCACAATGAGGAATTATACCCTTACAGGGTAGTGTGAGAATTCACTCAGGAAAACTAAGGACACACCCAGACAGAGTGGAACAAAACAAGACATTTATTACAGATTCAGATTTTGACTGCTTATTAGTGTCCCAGGAAATCAATGACTACTGAAAGGGATCAGGAGCCAGAATTGTTTCTCCTGCACTGTCCTTGCAGAGTGAGACTGAATATTGAATGGGGTTGGATTATTAACTTCACTCTCCCTTGCATGTATTGGTAAATTTATAAGAAACTAATGTAATTTGACATGACATTTCCAGGGGAAAAAAAAAAGAAGCCCTCATCTGACGATGTCAGTTGCCAGCTGTTGAATTATGCTTTGAAAATAGGAAATAAGAGTGAAAGAAGAAATCATTGCTGCTGTGCAGTACTTTCTAGAACTAAAGTCAATGCCATCAAAAGCCTAAATAGGCTCTTTCCATGCTAACTTGTCAGAAATACGCTCAGGTCTGATAAGATACTTCAGTGATAAGAAGAGGCCTTTTGTGCATGCTCAGGAAGTGCTCAACAATATTTAAACAAAAAGGGAAAACCTCAGTTTAGGTAGCTGGTAAGACTCACTTCAACACTGGGTTCTAAGCAGCTCAGTGGAGCTGGGAAACACAACTCCTGTCCACACCTACTTCGAGACACAGGCACCTCGCCACTGGAAGACTGAGTGCCACTCACAAGTTGGCTTTATGGATACAAAAGAAAATAGTGGAGAAGTATACATTAGTGAGTGTAGACATCACCACCACATTCCTGGCAGGATGACAAGTAGTGCATCCAACACTTAGCGGGTCTTTTGGCTAGCCAGATGATGATTTTTCACAAAACCTTCAAGAACTTAGTATTTCTCTAGCCGTTTGACAAATTTGGCTGAAACCAGCTTAAAAAATATCACCAACACAAAGCAAAATCATTTCAGAGAGTAAATCATTAATCACATCTTTAGGAAACCAAACAGAAAATAGTATCTCACTATTAACTTCAAAGCCAAAAACACTGAGTGTTTCAAGTCTTTCACTAGGTAGGTAAGCTTTTCTGTCTTAATCACTGCAGGATCAAGTTGTCCCCTTGTGCCCTGTGGCTAAGTTGACAGACTGGAATACCTCAGCCACTGCACGCCACAGATCAGTGGTTTAGTTCAGATTCCCCATAAGAGGCCATGAAAGCTACAACAGGGCTTTGCATCAGAGCAGCTAATTCAATTCTGCTAACCATGCCACATGTACAGTAATCTGTGGCAGAACAACAAGGCAGACTGCTAGGATGGCAATGTCTTAACGTGCCAAAGCACTATTCACAAGCACCTTCTGCTAAAGCTCCTAGATACTTAAATGTGGCAGCAAAGTATTTGTTTCCACCTCAAGAGGGTATTTTTATCCACTAGATAACTAAGAATTATTGTCTTTATGCCCTCAATTTAGCATGTCCTGGTTTCATGAGGACATTTATAACAAATAAAATGTTCATGGATTCAGAGATTAGGAATTCAGATTCACTGTGATCATCTAGAATAGAGGCCACAGAATTGCCTGACATGAAGTCATTACTTTTTGAATTATATTGCCACTTTCAGAAAAATCCTATCCCTGATTGGACTAAATCAATCACATTAAAACAAAAATCCAGCAATGCAGAATCACTTCCTGTCCTTTGTAAATTGTTTCACTGATTATTTTTACTGTCTTCCAAGTTGTTCAGTAAGGAGAGGAACCACAGGTGGACCAATGTCCTTAACCCATGTCTATCATATGAAAATCGCTTTCGTCACTGTTTTCTTATGGTATCTGATTGTTTCAGCAAGTTTACGGATGACACCAAGCTGATAGGCTTGAGGGAAGGGATGCCATTCAGAGGGACCTTGACAGGCTTGAAGGGTGGGCCCATGTGAACCTCCTGAAGTTCACCAAGGCCAAGTACAAGGTCCTGCACCCGAGTTCGGGCAATCCCCAGTATCAATACAGACTGGGGGAGGAATGGATTGAGAGCAGCCCTGTGGAGAAGGACTTGGGGATCCTGGTGGATGAAAAATTGGATGTGAGCTGGCAACGTGCACTTGCAGCCCAGAAAGCCAACTGTATCCTGGGCTGCATCAAATGAAGTGTGGCCAGCAGGCTGCGGGAGGTGATCCTCTGCTCTGCTCTGGTGAGCCTCTACCTGGAGTACTGTATCCAGGTCCGGGGTCCCCAGTACAAGAAAGACATGGACCTGCTGGAGTGAGTCACAAAAATTGTGGAGGAGGGCCACAAAAATTATCACAGGGATGGAACACCTCTGCTATGAGGAAAGGCTGAGACAGTTGGGGCTGTTCAGCCCAGAGAAGAGAATGCTCTGGGGAGACATTATTGCAGCCTTTCAATACTTAAAGGAAGCTTATAAGAAAGACATAGAGAGGCTTTTTACCAGGGCCTGTAGTGACAGGACAAGGGGTAATGGTTTTAAACTTAAAAGCAGGGAGATTTAGATTGGACATAAGGAAGAAATTCTTTACTATGAGCATGGTGAGACCCTGGAACAGGTTGCCCAGAGAAGTTGTGGATGCCCCATCACTGGAAGTGTTCATGGCCAGGTTGGACAGGGCTTTGAGCAACCTGATCTAGTGAAGGACGTCCCTGCCCATAGCAGGGCAGTTGGCAGTAGAAGGTCCCTTCCAACCCAAACCAAACCATTCTGTGATTCAGTAACAACTTCTGGGGACACCTGAAATGACCATGTTTTTCATATAATCAGTTAGTGTTTTACAGATAACGTGTTTTCTCACGTAGGTATTCAAGCTCTCCTGTACCCCCAGGCACAAATAAGAAATGTCACAAACATTAAAGGTTTTTTCTTCACTATACTTTTACTGTTCACTTATGTAATCAAAATCTTGACTAGTTCCATTTGACTTAAACTTCTGTCCAGGCAGCTGCCTCTGAGCTGCAAATCCACACTTGAGTGTATCAGCAATACAGAATAACAGATCTCCACTGATTTACTAGCTTGACTGTCAGCAACAATCTTATCAGTGTCCTCTGCAAGACCAACTACTTCTGTATTTTAAGTACCAGTTTACTCAAAGTATTGACCTTTATGCATGCATAAGTGAGGCTTGAGGCAATGCTTGAGACAATCTTCTTTATGTGGAAAACAGAATTTTGAATGACAAGCCAAAGCTACTGAAGGTGAAACTGCTTAAAATTAATGTTAGTAATATTTGTTAGTTTTGCTATAAACACAGCACTAATACACCCTGTCTGTTTTAGACATATGCGTAAGCATAATGACACAAAACCTAATTTCTGTAAAGCAAACTGTGCCTAAATTATCAAAGGAAGAATCCTGCACTCCTGCAAGTCTGTACGCTTCTCTAGAAGCTGTGAGTGGTCACATTTGCTTGCCCCTTAGCTTTTTTGTTATTTTTTTCCCCAACTGTCAAGACTGCAATGAATCTTGCCTCTTCTGTAACACTTCGTCCTTTGGCAGCCCTTTTGTGACCTCCTGTAATTTAGCTAAGATGTCGCACACCAGGCTGTCCTGCAGAAGTGGCTTTGCAACCGAGCCTTCTGGACACCAGACGTAACCACTCTCTCTGCTGTTCCCAGGTAAGGAGGAGCTAGAAGCAGCAAGCAGGCCACAGCAGCTGTAAGAAGCAGAGCAAGAAAGGCAGATAAGAGAGCTGTACACGTCTCCCCTTTCTCTACAGCTGATACTAGCCTCATTCTGCTTTTTCTCCACACATGGTCCCAGTTTATCTTCCTGGTGTACCTAACTGCTCTATTCCCCTCTTCTCTGTGTCTTTCAAACACGGTGTATACAGCCTCCACTTACAAAGTCAGCAAATCTGGAAATTGTGTGCTCAGAACTGAGCCTCTGCCAGCATTCAAGCATTAAATGTCCAAGGCTATTGCACACTTTTGCCTATCTGAATTGAGGTTGGTTACTTCACACGTGCTGCTCCAGCTGGGGAGTAAACAGCAGGGCACTTCCAATATGATCACAAATGAGTAATACACAAGAGCAGGATCTTTATGTGCAGTCGTCTCACTATGAACCTCATCACCTTTCATGAAAGCTACTGCAAAAACACAGACCCAGCACGCTCAGAAGGGAAACCTAATGCAGCCTGTGAGTGTGAGGATCATCTCCCACCATGCAAGTCATCCAGAGAGTCCTGTCCTGGAGGACCCCGTGTCTGCAGCAGGGAAGCTTAGCGGAGTGAGAGCTTCAGACTCAAGAGTCGTTTTCTGTGGCAGCGTAATTGTAGCATTAGGGGCCCCACTTGGACAAGCCATACTGGTGAAGGCCCCACAGCGCGCCCAGCTCGCTGGCGTAAATATGCCGCACACATGTCAGCGCCCTTGCCACAGGAGAAGCTACACCGGTAAATTTCCCACCACAGCCACTTTAGCAGCAAAGCCCGCGGCAGCGCCCAGGGCAGCCAGCACGCCCGGGGCGGCACTGCCCTCACGCTCCGGCCCGCGGCGCGGAGGGGAACTCCGCCCTCACCCGCCCCCGCCCGCGCTCAGCGGCCAGGCCGCGGCAGTGCGCATGCGCAGGTCGCTCGGCGGCGGGTGCCTCGCCCCTTCTCCCCGGGGTGCCTCCATCGCCGCGTTCGCGCAGGTGGTCAGGGGCTGTGTTGCTCCAGACCTCGCCGCCTTGCTCCCAGCGGATTCGCCTGCTCGGGACTCCGCCTGCTGAAGAGACGGGGACTGTAGCCTCGCGTCTGTGGAAGAGCCGGTAGGCGGCCTCTGCGCTGCGGGAGGAGCTGGTGCCCGGCGTCCTTCTCCCCCCCTCCTTGCGGGATATTGGTTCACCCCTCTTGAGGCACACTGGGAGCAGTAGGGGCTGCTGGTCTCTTTCTCAGCGCGCGCGGAGGCGGTTGGGTGGTGGTTGCGGCGTGGGGCGGCACGCGCTCGCGGTGGCGACGGGGCGAGCCAGGCAGGCAGCCAGGCAGCCCGCCCGTTGTCGGGCGCGGGGCTTGCCCGCCGGGGCGCGGGGAAGGAACCGAGGCGCCTTAACAGTCCTGAGCTTGACAGGTCTCTGCTGCCGGCGGCCGACCGGGCCAGGGTGCTCGCTGAAGAGGTAGGCCAGGCTGTAGCGGACAGGGCTGGCTGAGCCGGTAACGGGAGGGGGCGGTGGCAGGCCTTGAAACGCCCTCCCCGAAAGCCTTGTGCTGCTCTCCCCGCTGTGGTAGGTGCAGCGGGTACGGGAGCTGGGCCTGCTTCGGGCTGGGAGGGCTTGGCTGTGGCTGGAGTGCGGGTTTGTGAGGGAAACAGCCGTGCCGCTTTAGCACGCAAAAGACCTTTCTTTTCTCCCTCGTCAGTTTTGCTTCCATGAAACAAAGCGTTGAGTGAATCGGTGGCCCTGCATCCTCTGGAGTTTCTCGTTTTGAAGGTTTTTATGTAGGCTTCTCACTGCTGCTTTGGAGAGCTCTCCAAAAGCTCGGTTTTTGGAAGAGCGAGTTTTCTAGTTTGTTTATATAGTTGGTTTATGTTGAACTCTTTCGGGCAGGTTTTCGCCGTGTGGCGAGCACTGCATAGTCTTAAATGCACCATATCCCTCGATAGAAGGACCACCCGTTTTAAAGGGGTACTTTTCCAATAATGTGGAAAAGATGAGTGGGGCTGTCATACACAGTCACCTTGTGCCTGGCTTTCTGAAATGTTGATGGGTTTCTGCATAATTCGTGGTTGCTGTAGCAGGCCACTGGAACTCGAGTAATAGAGTAGCTCTTAATCTTAAAGTGTGCTGATAGGGATGATTGGGACTTTTTGGGGGGGGGCGGGAGGTGTGGAGTCTGCTGTCTGTTCTTTGCAATCAGGCAATTACTTCAAGTATTTCTTCTTAGGGTCCTGGTACTGTTCGTGTATCTCAGTCACTTTTCCAGGTGAAAGTGTGTTCTCCCTTTTCTTTCAGATGAAAGCAATGGAAGTCTGTCGATGGCCTAAGCAACCGCCAACATGACTACAGGATGTCCCAAGAGCATGGTGTGTTTGGCTTTTCTTACTAAGTGCTTAGTCTGTATAAAACATTATTTACTTGTGAATTTTTAAGTATTTGCCTATTGATGAGTTACACTGTTAATTTAATTTTGCAGAGATTATCAGTTCTAATGGTTAAATTTTTGCCTTTGTGTTGCCCATTCATTCCTGTCCAGAATGAATGTGGTGTCAAAAAAGGCAAACAGGAATTCTTGCTCAAACTCTTTAAGGAGCTGGTTATTTACCTTTCTCCTCCCTGTTTTTGCAAGGACAAAAAAAAAAAAATCTGTAGAAATTGTATGGTTGAGCAGTTACATAGTAGATTTTATGCTTTGGTCTTTTTAAATGAAGAATCTGGCAGTTATTAAGAGGAAAAACTAAAATTATAATGGCCACTTTTAGCATTGTTTAGTTGTCCTGTCTATCATTATAACTTCTTACATCTGTGCTGCAAGTAATTAGTACATAACCATTCGGACTCCTGCAGTGGCATCTAGTTTTTCTATTGCAAAAAGATATCTATAGCTTCAGAATACTCAGCTGCAGAAAAGATGAAAATCTTCTTTAATGGGGAAAAATTGTGTCTTGCCTTTGTGCATTTGCCTTTTTGTTACTTATGTCTGATGTCAGAAAGGTATAAAGAGAATCCCTCTGTAGGACTATTCGGTATGGGATAATAATATATTCTACTCTTTTGCGGTACATAGAGCAGTCTTTCCTTGATGCACTTTTGAAAGTGTAAAGCATACTTCAATATTGCTAGCAGTGGTGACTCTTACTTGGGGATTGCGGGGTCTGTTCCTACCAGAACGCTTAATGCTATGAATGCTTCTTACAGAGCTCTGGTGTGTTTTGCTGGAAGTTCAAAAGCTCACAGAGATAGCCCTGTGTGGTGAAAGCCTCTGAGCGTGAGAAAGGCGTGCAGGAAAAACTTACAAAGTAGTGATTGCCCAGCTGTCCTGCAACCTCCTTCATGAGGTGGGTGACAATAACTTCTTGTGCAGCTGTGTCCTTCAGCCTCATCTTATAATGAAGCAGACCTTCTGTTGAAAAAAGTTTGGCAGAATGACTTTAGAGCAGAAATTAGAATTTAAATATTGAGAGTGAGATCAGCCTGATGATTATGTTCTCATCAACAAAAGCAAAGTGGAAACCCTAAAGTAAAAAGTTTGGTGTGAGTGGCTTATGAAAACCAGTGCGTGGCTGCCACTGTGTCTGAGAGGAGTCTTTGTTTTTCCATGTTTGGTTTTTGGGGGTGATACTGTGGAGCAGTTCAGATTACAAGGACTGAAAATGTTCAAAGACTGGAAAAACACAAAATCTCAGAATCTTATATGCGAAATGCTGTTTCACTGTAAAGTCTTGGAAAAGCCAACACTATTGAAAAGTCAGTATGAAATTCAGTGGTACAAACAAGGCACTAATAAAATTTGCATATATTATCAAAGAGTTCTTCAGTGTTGAAACTGGTTTGTGTAACCTGTGTACCCAAGGGCATGACAAGTAATCCAAGTCTTTGAAGCCAGGAACTTCTTAGTCAATGTTGCAAATGTGATGTAAGAGTGATCCACTACTGAGAAATCATTATGATAACTTACCTGCATTTCAGGGGATGTACACCATACTGAGTAAACTATTAGACAGCCTTCTCTAAATTTATAGAGACTAAATTGAAGGTGAAATTCAGAGTGCAAACTTAAGTTTCAAGTCAAACTGAAGAAATGACTGATTGTCTTGTAAATTAGAAAGGTCACAATATTACACAGTATTTTGCGTGAACATGCATGTGTTCATACAGAAGTGAACTTGAGTGATAAAAGATCCACTATATCACTGTTTGTTTCCTTGCGGGAAAGAATGTAACAGAAATCTTCAGTGAAGTGATGAAATTCCTTCAAGTTTGTCACAATGCCCTTGAAAATACTAGAACTGGAAAGTTTCATGCATTGGAGTGTGAAAATCTGCTTGAGCAACATGAAAAACACAGATGTACTTAATACTTTACCAGTGCTGTTGATAGAAAATGAACTAGTGAAATCCATCCCAGGCCTTTAACACCATAGGCACTAGGGGTTTTTTGCAAAGCTGAAGAATAAGATGGGCACTCTTTTTATATGAACCTGTCAGACATTGGGAAGAGAAATATATGTGTAATCCACGGAGTAATATATCTAATAACAGGGCTGCTACTTGTTTTTCAACATAAAATTACTAAATCTCATCTTTCTATTATTGGCTTACAGTTCTCTTAAATGTTCATGTAATGCACAGGCGTATGTGTGCATGAGTTACTACTACAAAACTTCCTATTGATTTGCACTAGCTAGAAAGTGTTAGTACTGCCACCAACTTGTAATTATGATCTGAAATCTTGCTTAGATGGGCAGAGAGCCTCTCTTGCAGGTAGGCTCTTTAAAAATCAGATTTGCAGATTTTAGCTTTTGACTTTTTTCCAAAGGGATGAGGGGGAAGCTGATCCTTGTAACTTTGTACCAGTCTTGGGGAGCTAGAGGATGTTACTGAAAACAGCTGTGTGCTACATGTGTCCAATGTGACATTGTGTTTACTTTTTTCCCTAGGAAGAATTGTTAGAACCAGCCTGAGACCAGTGGCAGTCTATGCAAGACTACTCCGTAAGAAACAAAAGACTGTTAAAAGGATGGAATATTAAGCCTGCATGTAGTAACACAAGGTGCTTTTTACTGTATTGGAACAGTGTCTAGTAATGTTTATGTAGACAAAGAATAAAGATTTATGTTTCTGTTCTCAGAATTTCTGTCTTACCCGAACTATAATAGCAGTTGCTTCTGTTTGACAGTTCTGACTTCCTCTATGTTGTTTTTGGGATACCAGTTCACCCCTTTGGACTAAATAAAACCTAGGAGCTATTAAGTGGATAGGAGGTGATCACTGAAACCATGGTCTTCTGTAGTACTTGGAGGCTGGGTTAGCTGAGATTTGTATTGTGGTGAGAAAAAGTAGAAACTGAAATTCAGCAAACCTGGGTTTAAAAGGAGCAGGAAAGGTATCTCTCCAACATGGAAAACTGCAAGCTTGGTTTATTACCTTGATCAGCTGCATGATATGGTACATCAGCTAAATTTGAAGTAGAGTGAAATACCGTAGGAATAACAACTGGAATTCCTGTTTGTTTTTTTCAGGGGGACTTATTATAGATTAATTTTCTCAGAAGAGCAAATGCTGAAATTATGTATCTTGCAATGTTGGAATTTTCAGTACTGAATGTAAGCAAATTACTAATGCGAAGTCTAAGCATAAGTTAGTTTTTGGGTTGTCAAGAGGGAAGGAGGTTTAGACAAGAGTAATTTTTAGTGATCTAACATGTAATTATTGGATGCACTTGAAAGCTTAGAGTTTCTGTTAGGAATTATATTCCCTGAAGATACCATCTGTTCAGGAGTTTTGCTCATGGGTCTTTGTTCTTAAAGTGCAAGACTGGCAGGAGTAGCTTTTCAGACTTTTTGGGTTTTTTTAAACTGTTAAGAGCAACAGCTAATGCCAAGTTTTAATAATGGCTGTCTAAAACGTTAATTCCCTTTCAACAAGAACAAGTAGAATCTTAAGCTTCAGTGTGGAATACCTGTTTCATATGGTGGTGGAACAAAGAAAAAGTGAGGTGGAGGGAGGAATAAGTGAGTGTAATGGACACTGATTACTAAAATAGTAATCCTGGTAAACATTAAGTATGGTGTTAAGCATTAGGACTGCCTTTTAGTTTTTATGAGTGGCTAACTGGACTGTACCCTTGAAAAAAACCTCAAGAGTCCTTAATTCTTTTTTCCCCCCCCTTCCTCTGTTGTATATGAACACAATGTCTGACAGACTGTTGAAGCTGATAGTATTAAAAAGTAGAAGGGAGGACAGATTCCAAGGTGGTCTAGGGGAGCAAGAGAACAAAGATCTGTGCATTAAGGTGGTGTTGCACCAACCCTCCTTTCTGTTACTTGCCTCTAGTGCTCTGTGGAAGAGGGCTCTCAGTATTAAAGGCTGCAAATCAGAACTCGAGAGGTGTGCACAGAAAGAAAACCGACTTGTTCCAAATTCCTCTTTAACCTTTGAGCACACTGCATCTTGAGTTGACTAAGGCTAGCTCTATTAAATGAAAAGGATTTAGACTGGATATTAGGAAATTTTTCTTCACCGAGAGGGTTATCAAGCATTGGAACAGACTGCCCAGGGAAGTGGTTGAGTCGCCATCCCTGGAGGTATTTAAAGGACGTTTGGATGAGGTACTTAGAGACATGGTGTAGTGGTGGTTTTTGGCAGTGTTAGGTTTATGGTTGGACTCGATGATCTTAAAGGTCTTTTCCAACCTATATGATTCTGTGATTCTGTGAAAACAGTCTGTATCAGTGGGTGACCGATGGGGGCATACTTAAATGTAAATCTGTTACCACTTTGCCTGCAAAGGGGCTCATTTGTAGTAAATTTAATGGTAGTATTTTATGAAGAATGTCAAGTACATTCTGATATCCTCCTTGAGGAAATAACTGTATAGTCCTAGCTATTTCTGAGATCTTAACATTACAGTGGGTAAGGTGTATCATTTAAATTGTGACCAGCTGGGAGGGCAGTGGTTTTCTTCACTCTTGTATTGGTTCTGTCTGAGATGGAGTTAGTTTTCCCCATAGCAGCCCTCATAGTGCTGTGCTTTGTATTGGTAGCTAGAAAGGTGTTGATAACAGCAGTGTTTTGGCTACTGCATCCAGGTGTCTCCAACGTTCCCCCCTCACCCAGTAGGCTGGGGGTGGGCAAGGTCTTGGGAGGGGACATAGCTGGGACAGCTGACCCAAATTAACCAAAGGGATATCTCATACCATATGATGTCTGCTCAGCAATAAAAGCTAACAGAAAGTGGTGGGGGGTGAACTTCATTCATTCATTATGAAGTTGTTTGTCATCTGAAGAAACTGCTATGTGTACTGAAGCCCTGCTTCCTGGGAAGTGGCTGGTCACTGCCTGCTGATGGGAAGTAGAGAATAAAACTTTTGTTTTACTTTGCTTCCATGTGTGGCCTTTGCCTTTGCTTTATTAAACTGCCTTTATCTTGACCCACGAGGTTTTATTCCATCTTATTTTATCTCCCCACCTTGTCCAGCTGAGGAGTGGAGTGATGGAGCAGCTTGGTGGACACCTGGTGTCCAGCCAGGGTCAACCCACCACAACTCTGATTAAGGAGACAAATACAGGAGAGAAATTAAAACAGCCACATTAAGGAGAGAGCATCTGCCACACTGGCTCTGCATCTGTATGTTTAGTTTGACAGCTTATGTAGTCTGCTGTTGCTTTCTGGTGATTTTTAGATAAGAAAGGAAACTAGTATGGATATGTACTGGAAGTATTAAACTTATGCTGACAACTTTCTGCTACCAGGAAAAATACTTAATCTAGAGAAGCTGTATCCTCAAGTGGATTTTAATTGGTACTGCACCTGTTTTTACCAGATGGTGTTATCAAATGAATCTGTGTTTCTGAAGGCTTTGCTCCTTTGTGTAATGTAAATAAGACACACAGGCAACCATGGAATGCCCTAAAAATTCAAGTTTTACTTGACTTTTAAATAACTTGGACACAAGTATTGACACAGCCACCTATCAAATTCAATTTAAAATAAAGTACACAGTTGCTTCATGAATACTTAATGTACACAGAACATATGCATCACATTGATATGTTTATGTATGTTGTTTTCAAGCATCTTTCTAGGGAGCTTTGAATTAAGTAGGCTTTCCCAAAAGAAAATGTGGTATCTACTCAGTTCAGTATTCACCTGTATAAAGATGATTGATTTGGCAACTTAAATGGTAGTGATTTTTTTTTTCCCAACCAGTATCTTCAATATGAGCTCAATTAGACTGAGTTGCAAGGTCATGGGTATTGGTAAGAAGTGCAGTGTAGAAAACAGCATGTCAGGGCTAGCTCCTAATGAAAGAAAGCAGCTAACAAGCAAGGGGACCAACGTGGGATACACAAAAATGCTTTTGTGGTGTGGTTAGCAAGCCTTTATTGTATAAAGTACATGTTTTTCAAAGAGGTATTATATACGTTGTGGGTGTTGGTAATTAATAAGTGAGAGAGTTCCATAACATACCTATTCTTAGCACTTACCTCTCAGAAGAGCTAAATGCAGAGGCACAAAGTTAAAATTGTTGGCCTGAGATCAGTTCAGCAGACTAGAAGCAGAATTAGGATGAGAATGTCTCGGATATCAGTCCTTTGTCCGTGTGAGGACAGGTCTGTATGGCATCCAGCCCCAGGGTAAACTTTGCCTGACACGGTTGTACATCTCCTGTCTTTTGCCTGACTCATCAGGAGGTACAAGCATTTTGGACTGACATCCAAACTCCAGGTCTGAAAACATAACTGCCTCTAGGCAGTGAAAGCCCCAAGAAAGCCGGGAAAGGCTAGCAAGAGTGGAAAGGGCAAGGTGTAGCTCAGACTTGTAAGAGGCCAGCCACTTACAGATGTTCTAGGGCTGGTTTATGGCTACAGAGCATAGCTGTGGCACAGTAAGTGCTTTCAGTGATTGATCACTTGTAGGTATCTCTCACACAAAAAGAGCAAGATCACAAGAAAAGGTGCATTTCCTCAACTGACTGAGGAAAAGAAGCTTGAAGGGAAAGGAGGCTCACGTATATGGAAGAAGTTTCTTTTTCTGTACTATTAGCTGACAGTGACATCCTTGTCCAAGCTTTGCCTTGTTCTGGCACTGACACTTAACATGTAATATAGGCATTAAGTTTAATCTTTCTTTTGCAGATACAAAACTGTATTGTAGTGCCCTAGACTGAGTATTAGACTTGCTAAAACCTGCTTTCTACATAATGTCATTGGAGATAAGACCACTAACTCAAATCCAGGGCTCTTTCTGTACATTTCTCATTTAAATGCAAAAAAGTTGGTTTGATTATGAAACAACTCTCCTGTGACTTGAGAATTGAAACCTATTGCTATTACACTAGATGATAGAAGCCTATTTTCTGATGTATTGGGATAAGTAAAATACCACATGCTTCGCTGATGGTATCCAGCAGTAATACATAAAAGCCCACAGGCAGATGACAACATACAGGAAAACAGGTTGGATATAAACCTTACGAGTAATTTTCTTCTTGATCAATATTTGAGGATTGGCAAGATACGGACACTATGTACAGGTTATTCTCAAATAATAATAATACCACAAATCCTCCTGAAGTAGTACATATGTTTTACTTGCCTGTGCCTGAGTAAGGAATGCAGAATAATGGTAATGATTTAGAAAGCAACACACTACAAGCAAGTGCATAATGCTCCAGCTTAGAACACCTTCTTGAAGAAATAAGGAGTGGCTTTCATTGCAGACACTGTAACCAGTTCTTGTGTGGTTTGTCATATTTCAGTAGTCTTCCAAAAGATTGTGATGCTCTAGATTAATCTATATCGCCACAATCTTTGCCCCAGTGATGGGGTTTTTTATGGTGGTTTTTTTTTTCCTTTTTTTTTTGTTTGGTTTGTTTTTTTTAACTGGTGCTTGTGAGGATACTACACAAGGTCATAAATAGATCCTAAAGGATCACCTTAAACTGGAGCAATGACAATGAAACCATTTAACAGACTTACAAAACTGAGCAAATACTTTAAGCCAAGCCCAACAATGTCCTAGGATGAAATCCACAGTAAATTCAGAAAATGCTGAAGAACCTCCATGAAAACAGAATTTTTACCACAGAGGGGTTCTAAGCTCTTTCCTTCCCTTAAATTTGTTCACTGAGACTGAAGAAGCAGAACTGTCCAAAACAAATGATCAAAGAAAAATATTTATGAAGTGAATGTGCCTTCCCTGGCATGATGCAGCATCTCCCAACCTGCAGACTAATCCATACTGTGATAGGAATATACAAACTGTATGGCTACCACCCTGGCTACTAGCATCCACCTGATCACCTCAGATCATGAAATAAAGAATCAAAAAATGAAGTGGAAAATGAAGCACATCATACAAGGTTTCACTTCTCAGTTTTGTTAGTTAAAATGCATATTAGTAATCCCATGCCTTTTGTAAAGCATAACTTCGATGCCTTATGCTCACTCCACTTCTCAAACAGTATTGCTTTTCTGACAGGGCTGCAGTGCCCTGGTCTGGTGTTGCTAAGGGTAGAAGATACAGGATGACTGCCAGTCACTGAAGGCGGTGGGGGTTGAGTTTGAGGACAGATGTAAAAAGGCACATAAACTGCTACAGCCATTTCCGATGCTGTTTGACAAGTTCAATATTTAGTTTGGGGATTACACTAGCAAGAGTTACTTTCACAACACAAAGATTTTACTAAGCTTCTTAATAAGTTAGCAATGCGAAGGCTCATCCATGTACTGACTGTGGACAAATGGGAGGCAGAGGAATGACTTCAGCTATTTGTACAAAGTGATAGGACAGGAGAAGAGCTAGGCATGACTTCAGATACGTACTAGAAGATAACCCACTCAATGTGCAGCATCATTAAAACTTACTATTCTTACCACAACAATAGAAAAAAAATTGCAATTATCATACCTGAAATACTGCCTTTGTCATTTTATCATAGTAGAAATGGCTCAGAGAAAAGTATCGGAAGGTACTAGCATTGATTATTTCATGTGAAAAGAGATTAAGGCAGACTTTGCTAATCTAGTTAAAAAAAAAAAAAAGGCTATTTACTAGCTGTCTTAAATCCTACTCTACAAGTTTCATTTAACCAGTACTTAAGTGCCTTGCTAAGCAGTCTTAATACAGTGGGTCAGTACATATTCTCCAGTTTTTTCCAGTGTGGTTTACTATAAGGTGATAGATGTATTTCTGTGGTATGGAATGTTCAATTATATAGTCCCTCTACATAAAAGAGCATTCAAAATTGAGAACACTTAAAACTGCCAAGGGAAAGTAAGTCTGTATCACCTCTGTAACTCCCTGCTACAGGGTGTTACTGAGTCTATTATTTTTGAGCTAAAACGGGTTGAGTCAACATTTGTATTAACAACACGAGCATCTGTTGTTGTGCTAGGCTAAAATAAACCTTGTAAGAGCTATTAGTCCTTATGTCTCAGGACACAAGTTGATCCCCATATAAAATTGTGAAGATAATTCTCCCCATATCACACTGTATTGCACAATTGGCCAAAAATATGACTATTTTGCTTGTCTTGAAGCATCTGGTCCTGATCATGCCAGTTAACAGTCATTTTTTGGAAAAAGGCTATTCAGTTACAGAGCAGACCATAAAGCCTGTTTTGTTGCAGCAATCTTTTTTGTTCATTTTTTGGAAATGTAACTGCTGATCATTCAGTTTTACTACGACTTTTCTTTTTGGTTGTCTAATTAGGCAGCTTCTCCTTGATCAGTCACACCACCAGAATGGTGTCAGTGATGAAAGCATTGGTTGGCCTTCCCAGCAAGCAGGCTGCGCTTCTGAGTGTCCTGAAGAAATTGCTACCATGTCGACTTCAGTTCCTTCCCTTGCACACACACACACACACAAATTCTCAGTTTCCAAAGAATAAAATCCATTCACCATCTTCAGTTACGGCAGTCAAGTCTCCACCTTGAAGCGTGACACCTGTACAGTTTTTATGATCTTAGTGGTGGATTTCCCATCGACGTTGTTAGTGGATAGCTGAGATGTTTCTTCTATTAGGCTGTCTTTAGATCCGTTCTGTCTCTGAAGGGAACAAATTAAAACATGTTGTTGAAAAGGTATAGCAGAATTTAAATACTGTATTTTGATAACTGCTGCTATGACAGCCTTAGGCTAAGGATATAGCAATTTTTGTATATAAATATGTATATGATATGTATATACACATATACATATACATACCAGGAATATTAAAGTCTCTACATTTGTTTGATCAAACAGAACTTTTTCCCCCCTCTTGCCTCTTCTCTCCCCTGCCAGCTGCTGCCCCTCTGTGCTATTTGGATTCATATTCCCTATTCAGGAAATGCCACAACTAATTATTTAATATTTAGCAAAACACTGCAAGCAAGCGCTCACAAGGAATTAATGGCCACTGTTGTAAGGGGGTCTGGGGCAGAGGAAGAAAGAGAGGTGTTTGTGGACACTGGACATGAATTCCTTCCACGGCATGAATTTAAGCCACACTGTATTGTATAAGAATGGAAATAAGACAATGTGAATTTTGAACACAACTCAAACACACAAGTTACCTATTTCTACAAAGCACGTAAATGTGCTTAGCCTGAAGTATACCAACTTCCCCTTCACTGCTGGAGCAAGTCCTTACAGAAACATCAAGCACAGCTCATCTTTTTCAATTTCCATCATATGTATGAATGAATACAAATATCCTTGACCTTAATTCCTATCTGTTAGCTAGCCTTAAAGTGAAAAATACCTGTTTATTGTTTTAAAATTGTTCAAGCTTAAGTTATTCTAACTGCTTATAAGAGAAAATATGACGTGTTTTGCTGGTTGTATTCTGTGCAGTTTCCACACTATATACAGTATCAGCATGCGGTTTTGGTATATCCACATGCCAGATTAACAGATATGATGACTGATGTGGGAAGTTAGGTAGAAATGTGTCTGGCATTCTCCCTTCCATGCTTTGGTTTTCCTTTTGTGTGCTTGTACAACAGACTTGCAAGTGCTTTGTGAATATCATTTGCTTCTCACATTTTGAGCTTAATAAAACTATCAAAGCTGAGAGATACTGAGAGGTACCATCATTTATGATGAAAGCCAGTGGTTACATTTAAAAAGACAAGTTCTATCCTTTTTAGATTTGAATCATGTAAACTATTCAGCATTTGGGGATAAAAAAGAAAAAAGAAAAAAATAGCAATGCTTCAAGCCCAAGCAACAAAACTCTAAGCAGAAGTGAATAAATGATAGAAGCTTGTGATTACAACTGCAGCCTAAGCACACTTGCACATTTTAAGAAATTGTGAAAGTTGATTCTCCTCCTGTGGAGAACAGGGTATCATCTTAAGGAAGCATCAAACTCAAACTGGAAAAGAGTCATCCAGCAGCAGAAGCAGGTGTCCGCAGGGACATATGCTACAGAACTACATATATTTGGAAATATAAACAAAGTAGTCCAACTGCTGAAAAAATCTCAGCCAGCTTTAATTTTCACTGAAAAACAAAGATCTAATCTAAATAAAGCACTAGTCCCCCCCTTCCCTCCAAAAAAGGAAAATTGCAAAGGATGCACAATTCCTAACCTGTTGAGTCAATGGGATGCTGGGACCTCTAGCATCTGAAGATCGTGTAACAGGCAGTGGAGGCACCAGATCAGTTTTCGCACTGGAATTACAATATTACAGAACGGATATTGCTGTAATGAAGTAAACTATAACTGTGCACAGGAATAATAATGAAACTGACCCAGAGAGCTACATAGATCTGAAAGGTAAAATCCAAAAGGCTTATCACCTGACTTTAGATATCTGAAAGCTACCGTGCTGATCCTCAGTAGTCAGTGGACACCTTCAGGGCATAAGTCATCCCATCCCTTCTCAAGGGGCCTGTCTCCTCCTGGCCTACAGAGGCAGCCCAACTTCATGTGAGATGAGTCTCACCTGAAATCATAGGTGTGTCACACCTCCTTCAGGGTGCCATCCAGCTAAAACTAGCTTCCCAAGTGGGTGATATTATCAGGGGACTGCTTTTCATGTTTAAGGCCTTTATAAAACTGAGAACGGGGCTGTCAGTTTTCCATTCACCCTTTACAAATCAAATCAAAGTACACCCTTTACAAATCAGTCTTCTAGAAAAGACTGATCCACCCATTCGTGAAAAGGGTTGTACTCAAGTTCCCATGAAACAAATTACATAGTTAATGCAGATGACATCTTTAACTCTATTAAAGATGAAGGTATCTGGAAAGCAGCTCATGAGTTCTCGTCCTTTAGGCAACTTCATGACCTACCACTGAAAAGCAATACAGGTTTATTTTGGCTTTTTCAGTTTTTCCCCCTTCCAAGTAGATCAAGCAAGCCTCTGTGGCCCAAAATAGACCAGAAATGTTTTTGTACTTGAGTCATTTAGCTCTGAAGACCTACTATTTAGAGGGTTGCCTAAATCCTATGCCAGCAAACAACCACGTTTATGTCACTTCTAATCTAACCATGATCTTTGAACAACTTTTAGGCCATGCTAAACCAGTCCATTGCTGATAACCACATTCACGTACTTGACTTCAGACAGGACAGATCTTTCACCATCAGAGCACTGGGACCGCCGATACTGACGGTAGCTTCGAGGGGAATGTGAATGCCTAATGCGGATTGGGTCGCCTTGAGTCCTAAGAGAGACACAGAATTCACAACGGTAGGTTAGTAAACCAGATCGTCAGCACAAAAACATAAATTCAACTGCAGACTGAGAGATCCTCCCATTTCTCGTTAAAGTATAACAGACAGCTTCTTGCACGGGCTGAATTTAAAAGGCTGATGCTTTTCTTATGAGTCTGTACTTGGAATTCAATGCTTTAAAAGTGCAAAGGTCACAAAGTGGCATGCCCATATTGGAAAGTGAAACTATTTAATGAAGAGTACATTAATATATACAGCTTTTACATCAGCCTTTTCTGTTTAGTGGTGTTGTGGAAGCACATTATAATGCAAACCGGGATCCCATTTCTGCCACATGCAGCTGCTTGCACTGCCACATGGCATCCCAAATGGGCAATTATCACAGTGAAATAGATGTCCATTCTTAAGGAAATAGCTATGCCCTGGCAGCTGCCCATGACAAGCAAGGAAAGGGGTTGAATAGGTCAAACAGTGCCTTAGATGACTGGAATAAAAATTTAAAAGGAAGCAGAAGTTTAGGAAATAAATGGATTTGCTTGTTTGCATTCAGTTCTCTCTGATTCTGTAGTGTATAACATAAAACAGATTGATGGATGGCATAGGGAGACATACCGAACAGACAGACATCCAGCAGGTTCATGAGTGTGTGGGAGAGATAGGGAGACATGAAGAGGATTTTTTCGTATTTTGGAAAGAGACAATATTAGGTTTTAAAATTACTAGTAATCATCACCCAACCCATCCTAGATGAGCATTTGGAGTAGATAAAAGCTTAGAAATTATGTGTAAAGCCACTCCTATTTCAGTATGACAGAGTTCACAGTAAAATATGAAAAGCAGGCTTTTATATTCAGAAAGAGAAAACCTGACATAAACTCACTCTATTTTAGTGTAGGGAATTTCTTTCAATTGCTCCTCAGACAGGCCAGATGGATCCACAAGCTCCTTCCTAGAAAGGATTAGGCAAAGTAAAAAATGTAACAGTAGCTATCAACGGCAAAACTGTTCTTATTTTTATTATATTAGGCTGAAAATATTTACTGAAACAAGCTGTTGTCAGCCCTGAAGCTATCTTGACATCAAAATAGGAAACCTATTTAGAAATGTGTCTAACTTCACCTTGATTGCTTCAACTGCATGTCGCATCCTGTTCCACCTTCCTCTCACCTCCCTGCAAATCTGGTCTTGCTGCTTCACAATAGCTATGAACATTGTGTATACTGAACATCAAATATGCTTTGGAATAGCTAACTATCTTCTTAACCGGTATTTCTATAGCATGTAGGGCCTCATCCTAAAAGTGTCAGTATTACAAACAAGGACATTTTGGAAGCCCCAGAGGAACAAATCTCTAAAATGCTGTATTCTTTAATAATTCATCAACATACAATGGTCATCTGTATTCAGTGTATTCAGTGATCTGCAGTATCTTCTACACATAGCAGGTCATTAACTCCCGCATAATTTACTGTGGCACATAACTAAATCAGAACGTAATGCCTTATAGCCACAGTGCAGGGGATGTGAATAACTACATTAGAGGCAGTCACTCAGACCCTACAAGCACCATACTTACTGAATATGTTTCCACAGTTCTTCTTTAGCTTGTACATCTGGGCTTCTCCTATAAATACCAACAAAGACAATAAAGGCAGAACTGTGAAAACCATCATCTGACATATTGCTGTTGAAATGACTTTTAACACCGCAGACCCTGCACAGAAATCACAGTAAATGTAATCCACCAGTGACCTCAATTTTAAGGTTTGTTATCTCAGAAAATGCATTAAACTTCATGGCTTTATTTCAACTGAAAAGTAATTTATTGAACAACAGGCTCTCAATCACAATTCCTGCTCCACTAGCCTTCAGCAAGAGTATGCATAAAATACAAACAACAGCAGAACTTCCCAAGCCAAATCAGTGCTCAGCTACTGCCACCCCTTATGCAGCTGAGGACAATGTGTTTTGGAATAACACTTTTGTAAAAGGTCCTGTGGCCCACAGAGCCTTTTGTGGGCAGGAGGAGGGACAGGCCATGCCAGGCTGACACACCAGTAATCCCTGGCCATTCCCAGTGAGCACCAGTAAAGAGGACCCATTGCTCAGCTGTGATCGCAGTGCAGCCTCTCGCTTTCTGGTCATTTCCAAGAAGGGTTTCTGCACACTGCATTTAACTTTGTGATGTCCAGGACAAAAAAACAACAACGAACAAAGCAAACCAGCACATGCATACTCACGCACACAAATATTTCAGCAAGTATTTCATTCACAGAGAAAGTACTTAGCCAAAATTGTAATTTCACTGTTGCAGACATAGAGATGTCATACAGCAAGCCTGAATGGCATGCCTCACATTTTCCACTGAATTACAGAAGATACTGTCTCCAAACTGGATTCCCTTTATTTTTATTTTTCTTACCCTGTTTTACTGTAGGGTTAGTGCAAAACCACTGCTGTTGCTGAAGTTGCACCTAGAATTCACCAAAACCCATGCAGCATAATGGATTAAATAAGTACTTTACACAGTGGCAGGAACTACATTTGCATGGAGAGATCAGATAACTCTTTTCATTGGGTTTATATAAACTCAGTGTCAACAGCTAGACTGTTCCACACCATCTGAGATATGAGGAATGCAACTTTTAGACAGATTCAGCATGCATAAATGTTCCCACTGAAGTCACAGTTTCTCAAAGATTAAGTCTTACATCATCAGATCATAGAGCTTGCTTTTTTTTCCTTAAACAAAAGTCCTATCATACTCAAAGATGCTTGGGGAGTGATATAATCCAAATTCAAATAAAGATCAAGGAGGACAGCACAGTTCTGCATTTTAGCATCTGTTAAATTGGCTCTCCCTTGCCCAGTGACAGAGCTGTATCAGAAATAAGTCCAAACTGCTCTCTAGCATTAACAGTTTAACTGTTTTCTTATTTCGCTGTTACTGTGTTTGGCTCATTTCCAGACTTCAACATAGGAATAATGTTCAGACATCTATATTGCAGTAAATGTTTTACAGTTGGTGTAAAGGCAGATTATTTAGGGATGGTAATGTTTTGGGGTTCTTTTTTTTGGATTTTACAGGTGCAGAAGTACTGGCAGATATTAGTTTACTGCTTTATAAATACCAGAGAGACAGAAGGGTGAGAAACAACCTTACGTTTGTGATTCCCTAGTGGGACTAATATGAACTAATCCATAACCTTCTCAGGCTCCAAGGTGGCGATGGCTTTCCAGGCAGCGTGATGCAGCCGCCCCAGACAATTCCCGTTCTTGACCGCTCTGCTGTCTGTTCTGACCGCTCAGGTCCTCGTGACAGCAACAGCTACGGCCATGAGTAGCTTGCAGTCTGATTTTTCTCAGCGTTCAGAGCTTTTTGTGGCTTTATGTGTTTGTGTTTATTATAATGCATTTAATTTTCTCTGATTTTCACTTCTCCTGTCTCTCCTTCTCCCTTCTTGCACTTCTCCTTCTCTCCTTCTTACATCAGTCCATGCTGTTTTTAACTCCCTGATGCAGTAGCTTGGTATGCAGTGGCATTTAACAGCCTTTCTCACTGCTCGGTTCTGAATTGATTTCTCCTTCCATGCAACCCCCTGCTCATGAAATAGCAGCTGCAAACCCTGCATTCACCCTGGGGCTGGGAAGATAGGCATCCTCTTCTGAGGCTGAATAATCAGGCAGTGGGGAATGCGAAAGCTCCCTGAAAAAAACGCCAGCTTCTCCAGGGAGGCTTTGTAATGCTTACAAGCCCTAGTTTGCCTGAGGAAGCAAAGCCTCGGGGTCACTCCCAAACCCAGGATCCCCACAAAGCAGGGTATTGTGCACACCACTGACCCATCTGATCAGCTCATGGCTTTTACTTATTCATGGAAATACAACAGTTCAGGATGTGGCTTTAAGTCTTGCATATCACCAAACATCATGTGAAGCCTCACCTACAGTAAGAAATGTTAAGTTGTGGGGCAGTGTCGAAAGAGTGGTTAAATAAGAAGTCATCTTTGTTTCTCCATTTTCTAGGAACTGTGCCTCCTGCTTTCTGCGGCCAACTCCAGGCATTTAATTCTGTGATCTCTGCCATTCTCCCTCCTTCCACCCCTGCAACTACACTAATAAGGAAGCCACTGCTGTAAAATACCAGTTTAGCAATATGGCATCCCATGAAACAAAAAAAAAAAAAAAAAAGGAAAAGGGCTGAACACAATGATTCCTCAGAACAAACTGCTTTTATGAATTCCCATCTTGACATTATTTATTTTCCATCTGTTTAAGAAGTGTTACCATACTGCGACAACCTCACGGCGTTTCTTGAAGTTAATTCTCCACAAAAGAATATCCAGAAATATGATACAGATAAAGTATCTTAATAAAAGCATTTTCCTTCCAAAGGCCTGTTCCTGCTTCCTTTGAAGACAAAATGAAGAAAAGCTTACAAAAAGAAAGGTCTTGTTAAGGTGAAATGTAGGTTTTGCATATACTGCATAGGAAATTCATGTTTGTATAGTTCTTAACTGCCCACAACAAAGCAATCCTTCTATTAAATCTTTAAAGCCAGATCACAACCCCTCCTTCACTTTGTTTTCATCTTTTTACTGTGAATTGGTTTAGAACTCACGGTTTTGACATATAATGTATACTCAGATTGTCCTATTGCAGCATCCGAATCAATAGCTTCTGGACAATTTGTACACTAATCAGATTCTCTAATGCTCAAGAAATCTCATGGGAATTCCCAGTAAGTGATGAGTCTCCAGGGGTTTTTTTTGTTTATTTTTATTTCATTTTCACAAGCTTGAACAACTCTACACATTAATAAGGTCTACATTATTTTTTGTGTCTGCATCTGCACCCTTATTAAGATTTCAGTTTGAGTCACAAATGGTAAATTTAAATAGCCATGGAATTTTAATGGCCATTCTTCTTAATTAAAAAAAGCCCTTTGGCTACACAGATGTTTTACATGAACTCTTGAAAATGAACCCTGTAGAACTAGAATTGGGAGCTCTCTCTATTTGCTGTTTCCTTTAGGAGAAAGAAAGGTCAAATTCTTGTCAAATATTTTTATTCCTGAGACCAAGGAGACACCACCACCACCACCCCCAATGATTAATATTACTCATTATCAAACAAATGAAATGCACTGTGCCAGGCACAGTAACAAGTATTTCAGCCATTACTTCACACTTCCAAAGTGAACCTCTAGTTAAGCTGACTGCAATAAGGAATGTAATGTGAAAGACTTATCTGTACTACTAAAATGAAGGGTTTGTATCAATTGTTAAATGTGCAAATTGAAATGACCATATGGCCAGATTTAAAAATAAGCAAACAGCTGAGCCAAACTAAATTACATAAATGCTTTTATAACCTACTGCAGGTTAACAGTTAAATGCCTTTTACTAAACTTTTTTTAAAACACTTTGAAAGGAATTACCATTTTACTTTTGTTAGTTCCTACTTGCGTAAATTAAGGATCTCTGCCATACTTGGGAGGTTTGGGCTTATTTCATTGTTTTGGGTTTGGTTTTTTTAAACTGAAGAGTGAGACAAAAAGGAGGACTATATTCACCACTAAGACAACAGGGAAAAGAAATGAGAAGCCATGCAAAATCTTCAGGATTTCCTCACTTCTTTGCTTCCTCTAGGACCTTTCCTTGTTAAGTAAGATGCTACACATTTACATTTTGCTAATAGTAGTTTAAATAAAATGTAGCTCAGAATGTCACTGTGCTGGACAATAAAACCATTTCATAAGTTAAATTAGCCACAAGAGGGGGCCCGTGCTGTCCAAGCAATGAAATTTACTTGGCCTATGGGAAAAAAGAAAAGTTGGCTCTAAATTTAATCTAACCATTATTAACTGAGTACATTTCCTAGTTTAAAGCACTTTCTGTATATAGTAAAAAAATGTAAATCAAACTTAACCAGCTATATTTTGTGGATTCCAAACAAGTGAGCTTTAATATTTCTGATTTTTAGTAATATATCATTGTATAATTACACCTAATAACATTTGACTTTTGTGCAGCTGAAAGTGAACAAGTCTGTACAAAGCCAGTTAAAGTAGAAATTCCAACATTTGGAATTTTAATGGCAAATTCTATTTCTCATAAAAGAATGAAAACTGTACACTATGAAACTGGAGACAGAAATAAGTTATAGGCACACAGGCAACTGAAAACAGGACTCAAGTGGACTTTAATACTGGAAACTTCAGTGTGGATTATGGTTTCAGTTGGCATGAATGAAATAATCATTTAAGGCAGTATACAGTTTCTCTTGGTAAGTCTTAACATGAAAAGTAAATTTAAGAAAAGACATTAATGGGAAGTATCTATGCAAGTATGCTACAGAGGTCACACGTTACACCATCAGCATCAGGGCCGGACCACTCATCCCTTTTAGCCAGGCAGTGAGGGTGGGGATACAGTTTCAAAGACTGCTCTTTCTTGCCTTCTCTCCCAGTGCCTCACAGCTGCTCTCCTGGCACTCTTCAACACCCCTGGCCCTGCCTTGCCCTGCTTTGCCCTGCCCTGCCCTGCCCTGCCCTGCCCTGCCTGCCAGGCACGCTGATGCTGGCACTGCTTTGGATGGTTGCTTGGATGGCAGATTAGGGTGGACACAAACGCGATACAAAACAGTGTGTCTATACACAAAAAAAAAAAAAAAAGCCATTAAAGGAAAAATATAGATTAAAAGAAATCAGCATTTTCTAGGGTTTGCAAAAATTAATTTTAGAAGCTCACAACTTCACCATGTCAAAACCAGCTGTCAGCAGGAACGGCACTGCCTGGCAGCACATCTCCATCATGGAAATCCTGACATCAGGATACAATAAATCACTGACTGCTGCTTGCCAATAGTAATTTGACATGGAGACATCAGTAGCTGGTCTCATCTGGAACAATACTGCAGACATTATATGATTAAACAAGCGTGCATGCATTTCACAAAAATGCCTGCACCTATCACACAAAATCTGAATGTTTACACAGACATGCTGCCCAGAAGAGGGGAATCACCGTCCTCATTACAGAACTAATGTTTAATGAGCCACAAAACCATCCAGGACTCCTTCCATCCAAGGTGATGGAAAGAGTTCCTCACAAGCCCTGTTACAAAGCCCTTGCTGTGGTAGTTGTACCCTGAAATTCAAATCACTGTATGAAGGGAGTTTGACCACAAAGACAAATCAGCTAATGTGAGAACATGCCAGGTGAAAGTTTCTGTTCCTCAGCAGCCGAGATATTCCTCCTGCTTTTTAACAGGCTACAGTAGCCTTAATTTTCGCGTCAAAGCAGGCAAGGGTTACATACGATCGAGATCTGTGCCTGGATCGCCGGTAGTTTGGATCTGCCTGGTTTTTCTCCTTTTGTCGCCTCAGTACAGCTTCCCACTGAGGAGCCGAGTCAACCATGTCATTCTCTTGCCGTAATCTGCAAAAGAAGTACTGGGAGTTTAGTCTGAGGTCTCTGGCACAGGATGCTCTGAGAAGCAATGGGGTATTTTTTTCCCCACAAGAATCTAGCTCCTGCAATGCAATACTTCAAGTTATTATCTTGCTAAATTTTAAGTAACGTTCCCAAACTACATTAAAATGTAAGAATCTGTATCAAAGAAAACTCACTTATTTGCTATTTAGAAACAGCATAAGCCAAAAATGAGATGACCCTTTAAAAACAGGACTACACCTTGAATTCTATTTGTCTTCCCAGCCCAAGTCAAACATCCAGAATTTTTTTCCTCCATAAGTATTCAAGGCCACCTCATCTACAGCAAGCGTAAGCCCAACATCATGATACAAGGCTCTACTACTACAACTTTTCTGAATACTTCGTTACAGCACGCACCTTCCTAGGATCCAGGGAAAATCCCCCAGGGATGCCCTTGGTGAGCTCCTGCTCAGAGGAAGTGATCCTTTCACTCTGACCTGCACAAAGCCCAGGATGCATGCAGATCTTCCCAGCTGCCCGAGATACATATAATCCTGCCACTGTCACCCTTTCTGCACCGTCCCCTGTGGCTTTGGCTCCTGTCTCTGCTTGTGTGCTTCTAAATGATATGATATGCCTTTTATTTCTTCTTCTTTTTTTTTTTTTTAAAAATCCATGAATCTGTTATTGGAATGTAGTACAGATTAAACCAAATGTCAAAATCCTGTAAATTCACCGTGTTTGTTAGCAGGCTGAACTAACTCTATGATGAGACAAGCAGCCAGGGCAACCGGCATGCCAGTGTTTGGCCATTCAAAGCTCTATAGATGCTTCACAGCTTTGGGGTTGGAGATATGAGTGGTGTGGTGAAATGCTAAGGTGGAATAAATGGGTATGTTTGGTCACAGCAGTGAATTTAAAATTCAGCAGAGATTTAGAAAGAACCTCAGAAAATACCACTCCAAGAATGGGTTCTCTGATTGGATGGTACGACTGGCATACTGAAGAAACCAGAGGAGCTTAACAAAAAATGGGAAGACTGACAGGTAAAACCAACAAACAAGCCAACAGAGATAAAGGGATTACACTGGAGACATGACTGATAGGAAATGCAAAGCATGTTGTTGTTGTTGCTCTTCACTACAATGTACCTTTCTCCTTGAGTTTTGAATTGTATCAGGCTAAACTGGCTATGCAGGCTGCTGCTTTTCCTTTACACGGATCTTCTCTCACATGTGTAATGAATTTTGAGCTCGATCCCCAGCTACTGTAAATGGCCACAACTCTACCAAATGGCACTGAGCATCTGGTGAAGATGGCAACATCAGGTTTTGACTTCTAAGCAAGTCTTTTTAAACCTGTAATCTGGTGACAGGGATTAACATAAACTTCTTTCTAAGGATTTCGTAGAACTCACACAGCAACAAGTAATGAATTGTGATTTTCATCCCGAATAATCCACTTTGTGGAGACAGCAAGCATCCCACATGGTATAAACACTATCAACTGACTCACACATACGGCAGTCACTTGCACAAAAACAAGACACGTGGCTGCCAGACCAGAGCTGCTGCCATGGGTGGTGGGTCTGCCCGCTTGCCAGTACCTCGCCCCATCCCTCCCAAACAACAACTCCTAACAGATCAAGTAGACAGCTCTGCTCTGAAGGAGGCATTTGGATGTTTGCCACGAAATAACTGAGAGCTACTCATTCTTCTCAGGAAACCCACACAACACAGCAGAGCACGAGGTCTGTACTCCAGCACAGAGCACACAGGATCCTGCACCTCTGTGTTTGAAGCCACACTTCCACACTGACCACGAATGACTTCTTGTTAAAGGAGTAAACACATCATTTCTGCTCCGGTCCATTCTACTAACCTAGTAGATTAGCATCTACTGCTGCGTGGCAAGCACAGTCTTTAGCAATGCATTCATTTATCTCCAAGTACTTCATATTTCTACTCTGCCTCCTTTCTTCTACTTGTTGTAACATACAACAGTGTTCATCATTGTTATTTATCTCTTCAATTTGAGCAAAATACTGAAAACCTAAATATATAAAGTAGCATGGCAACTATTAAAATAAGCAGTGTCAGCACACTCAAAGTACTTTTGTTCCACAGCAGAACTCTACTAGATGGACACATGAAGCAATAAAGCATTCATTTTGCAGCTGCAAAGAAAGGTACTATGCTCACATTTAACAATGTAAAGGATGACCAAGGTAATACAACCTCTACACAAAATACATTATTTAGATGCAATGATCAAATCATAATAATTTTGGGGCCAAATCTTTACCTCTTTGGCAACATAGATGACAACAACCAAAACAAACAAAAAAAACCCCAAAACCCACAAAAGAGTGGAAAGAAATTTAACTAAAACCCTAACTTTTTATTTAAAAATACTTTTGACAAAAAAGTGTTGCCTTTGTACTCCAAGTCCATTACAACTTTCCTTTCATTCTTTCCACTTTTTGCTCCCACAAGGGAACAAGCTGATTTATGTCTTATAGAAAAAAAATCCTTGTTACTGGCATGTGAAATAAATCCAGTTGAGATTAATAGCTATCACAGTGACGGATTAGGCATTGTTTGCAGGAAGACTTGATGGTAAAATAGAAAGTCATAAGACTATCATCACTCATCTGTTGACTTAGAGATGTTTTTTCCCCATTTCAGATGATATCATAGCAAGCTACATCTATGCAATGATAAATTCTCTTAAGACAAGCAACTCTGAAGACTTGATTCTTGAAATCTCATTCAAAATATTTGAGCGTAAAGTTATTATTCAGGTACAACGTACAACAATGAGGGGCTCATTGGGGATGTGAAGGTCAAAGGCAGCCTTGGCTGCAGTGACCATGAGATGGTGGAATTCAGGACCCTGAGAGGAGACAGGAGGGCAAAAACCAAGATCACAACCCTGGCCTTCAGGAGAGGAGGCTCTGGCCTCTTCAAAGATCTCCTTGGAAAAGTCCAGTGGGATAAGGCCCTGAAGGGAAAAGGGGCCCAAGAAAGCTGGTTAATATTCAAGGATCACCTCCTCCAAGCTCAAGAAAAATCCATCCCAGTGAGTAGGAAGTCAGGCAAAAATGTCAGGAGGCCTGCATGGATGAACAAGGAGCTCCTGGCAAAACTCAAACACAAAAAGGAAGCATGCAGAAGGTGGAAGCAGGGGGCAGGTAACGTGGGAGAAATATAGAGACGTTACCCAAGCATGCAGGGATGAGGTTAAGAAAGCCAAAGCTCAAATGGAATTTAATCTGGGATGTCAGGGATGTCAGGGATGTCAAAGGCAACAAGAAGGGCTTCTATAAGTAGACAGATGACAAAAGAAAGGATAGGGCCCACTGCTGAATGAGGCAGGGGATCTAGTGACATAGGACATGGAAAAGGCTGAGGTACTGAATGCCTTCTTCACTTCAGTCTTTATTAGCAAGACCGGCCTTCAGGAATCCCAGGCCCTAGAGACCAGGGAGAAAGGCTGGAGAAAGGAAGACATAACCTTGGTGGAAGAGGATCAGGTCAGGGAAGACTTAAGCAAACTAGTCATACATAAGTCCAGGGACACATGGGTGCAGAGGGAGCTGGTTGATATCATTGCAAGGCCTCTCTCAATGATCTTTGAATGATCATGGCAATTGGCAGAAGTGCCCGAAGACTAGAGGAAAGCAAATGTCAGTCATGTCTTCAAGAAGGGCAAGAAGGAACACCCAGGGAACTACAGGCTGGTCGGTCTCACCTCCATCTCCAGAAAGGTGATGGTTTCCTAATCCTGGAAACTATTTCCAGGCACATGAAGGGCAAGCAAGTAACCAGGAGTAGTCAGCATGGATTCACCAATGGGAAGCCATGCTTTACCAACTTGAGAAACTTCTACAACAAAATGACTGGCTTGGTAGGTGAGGGAGATCAGTGGATATTGTCTATGTGGACTTCAGGAAGTCTTTTGATGCTGTCTGCCCACAAGATCCTCATAGAGAAGCTGTTGAAGGATGAGCTGGATGAGAAGACAGTGAGGTGCACTGAACACTGGCTGAACAGCCAGACCCAGATCAGTGGCACAAAGTCTGGTTGGAGCCCAGTAACTAGCAGTGTACCCCAGGGGTCAGTACTGGGTCCAATCCTGTTTAACATCATTAATGATCTGAATGATGGGGCAGAGTGCACCCTCAGCAAGTTTGCTGATGACACCAAACTGAGAGGAGTGGCTGATACACCAGACAGTTGTGCTGCCATCCAGAGGTACCTGGACAGGCTGGAGAAATGGGCTGACAGGAACCTCATGCAGTTCAACAAGGAGAAGTGCAAAGCCCGGCACCTGAGGAGGAACAACCCCAGGCAGCAGTACATGCTGGGGGCTGCCCAGCTGGAAAGCAGCTCTGCGGAAAAGGACCTGGGCATCCTGATGGACACCAAGTTGAACATGAGCCAGCAATGTGCCCTTGCAGCAAAGAAGGTGAATAGTATACTGCGCTGCATTAGACAAATTATTGCCAGCAGGTCGAGGGAGGTGATCCCCTCTACTCAGCACTGGTGAAGCCCCACCTGGAGTACTGTGTCCACTGCTGGGCTCCTCAGTACAAGAGAGACATGGACACAATGGATAGAGTCCAGCAAAGGGCCACCAAAATGATGAAGGGACTAGAGCACCTCTCCTAGGAGGAAAGGCTGAGGGAGCTGGGACTGTTCAGCCTGGAGCAGAGAAGGCTCAGGGGGATCTCACCAATGTATATACATACCTGCAGGGAGGGTGCAAAGAGGATGGAGCCAGGCTCTTTTCAGTGGTGCCCAGTGACAGGACCAGAGGCAATGGGCACAGACTGAGACACAGGAGGTTCCCCCTAAACATCAGGAAACACTTTTCCACTGTGATGGTGACCAAGCACTGGCACAGGTAGCCCAGGGAGGTGGTGGAGTCTCCATCCTTGGAGACACTCAAAAGCCATCTGGGAATGGTCCCGGGCAACTGGCTCTAGGTAGCCCTGCTTGAGCAAAGGATTGGACTAGATGACCTCCAGAGGACCCTGTCAACCTCAACCATTCAGCCATTCTGTGATTCTAATCAGATGGATCTTCTAAGTACAGTCCAGTAGAAGACTATGCTCCAGTACATGTTGTCTACTGACTGAATAAATTTTTATTCACACAATAAATTTTGACCACAGCATTAAAAAAAGCAAATAAGTTTCCTCTGTGATTGAAATATGCTCATCATAGGTTCTTCCTTAATTTCATATGAACATCTGCTTAGGATAAAACATTTATGTGATGGAGTGAAACCACAAAGACTGATTGAGATCAAGGAAAGAGATTATCCCTAACCTTTTTCCAGTGTTTTACCTTCAAAAGTTCTCATCTGCCTTTCTGTTTTTTTCTGATAATTTGTTTTCATCTGATAAATAGTTCACAGTGATCTATTCTCATGTGAACAATAAATTCTACTCTTCTATGATCAGAAGCACATTCTTTTGGGTAATGTGAGTGTTCAGTCATTTTATTCCAATAAAACAATACAACTTTGTGTCTGCTTGTGCCAAGGACTTGATTATCGTACTGGGAAATAAATTAGTATTAATCTATGCAACAGGTAAAACTTGAGTAACAGCAGTGGCAAGCCTCATTGTCCCATTTAACCCTGTTAGGGCTGGCTCACCTCTGCTAACGGTAAAGCTATTCCATGCCTGTACCCTTTCAGCTTATTTTATTCCTGCTATGGCTGCTAACAAAATGCAGAAATTCATTGTGACTTTCAGGTGGTTTTCCTGCACCTGATGACACAGAACAAGTCTCAGACCTCCAGCTCATTCAGTACTTATTTACTTTAACACTGATAATGACTTTTGATCTAGTCTGATTTCAAGTGACCACCTAAGAGTAAGAGATGCTGCAACATTAGCATTTTTGATGTATCACACATTTCTGAAAATGTGAAAAACATAAAAACAATCCATACAAATTGATTTTTTTTCTTTTTAAGCACTTTTCCATGAGGTAGGGAAGGTTAGTAAAGGCCCTTTTATTCTTCAGAAAATGATAAAAAGTACTTAATCCTTCTTACAATTCAATCTTTATATTGCAAGAAGCTCTTCAAAACATTCTTGTGGTCAGTCTCTAATTTCCTTCACTTGCTTGTGGAGCTCCCTGAACAAGAAGTTTCACAGGAGAAAAAACCTGGCAAGAGTGTTCTAAGAGAAAGGGATGCAAAATACTATTTACCTACTGATCACTGAAACTATACTCAGCATTTCATTCAAACTTCAGAGCTCACCCGGAAAACAAATCTTCCATGCACACTAAGTTATTGGTAGCTGAGTATCTCACAAGGCTATGCTCTGATTTAAATAAACTCCAAAGAAATCTCATGGCTCAGCTATGCTTATATCAGCCTATTTGAATGTCACAATGATTTTTTAGCATCTCTTTAACTACTCCAAGTTGTGCTTAAAACATTATTAGACTGCATGCTTCTGCAGCACTATCTAGCATATAGTTATTTCTAAGAACTTCCAAATATCTGAAAATCATTTATCACTATGTGATCATGCATGTGAGACAACAGGAAACTATGGCAGCTTGTGCAGACAGCTTCTTAGAAAATTTGCTTTAAACAATTCCTCTTTTGTCCAGTGACAGTTCTCTTACGCTCTGTTTATGCAATATGAAGAAATTCTATGTGCTTTTTAAAAATATATTTTCATAAATAACTCTCAAATGCTGTTATCTCAAGTGCAATATAAAAGTTGCAGTTTTAAAGGAAATTTTTTGCCACAATAAATCAGTTGTTATGCTAACTTTTTCATATCAGCAACACGAAAAATAGAATATAAAAACCAAAACTTGCTAGCATCACTTGATATTAACTACTGTTGTCCTGTTAAAAGCTGATGCTGTACACATTTTGGGTTTAAACCCACACTTTACATTTTGGAAAATAAAAATATTTATACAATTAAATGCATGCATTTAAAAACAACACTGACTTTCAGATCCGTTAAAATATTTTGACTATTCTCCTCAAAAGCTTATTTACTGCTAAAATTCTGCACTTGAAATTTTTGAGGTATTGAAGTATATGCTGTGAATATCATCATCACCATTATCCACTTTATTTGCATTAATATTGCAAATCTTTTGTAAATGTGCCCCATATTTGATTTTGCCGTTCATTAATGAGTTCTTCTCAAGCAACAGGAGTGTATGCATTCATTGCAAACACCTATGATGTATATGTATGTTGGCAGTTACCTCTCTTCTTATACAAAAAAGGACCTTAAGCTGCCTCAGGAGGACTGTATACATATAAAACATGTTAGATTCCTTCTTACTAGGTTTATCTCAGAAAAGTCTATCTCCATTTGTGTTTCATGTCTCTATGTCTCAAATACATAAAGGTCACCTGTTTCTCTTCTTCCGATGCTCTCTGTTGGAATTTTCTGATTCACTGCCACTGCTGGTGTTACAGCGAGACCGTGATCTGGAGAGGAGAAAAGCAACACCTTAAGGTGAATTTATCTACTGACATCTGAAGTACTGAAGTTCTAAACAAGGGATGAACAACACTGCAAAGACATTACTAGGAAAATCAGAATTAAAATACTCTAGAGGGCTTGTCTACACCTGAAAGTCATATTATCTTTTTCTCATTAATTGATTGGGAAAAACTGCTTGGAAGGTTGTGCACCCAGAGTGCGGTGTCAGGTCAGTGCTATTTTTCTTTTGAATCATTGCACTGCATTTTTGTTTGTTCGTTTTATTTTATCTCTTAGCATTCTTTGTGTATATGCCACAGTGAAATGTTTCTTTGAGGTGTGAAATGTTTTGTCTTTAAACTGTATGCATTCTGGCTCTTTTCTTCTTGCATATTCTGGGGCACCCAACAACATAGTAATTCTGGTTTTGCAGGCAAAATAAAATGCTCACCAGATCTGTCTGTTTCTATTCACCTCAGCTTCCATCTGGCTTCTAGTAAGTTCATATCATTCATCATATCAAGAAACACCACTAACACTGTGATTCTGCTGATCTTTATAAATACAGAAAGGCTGAAATCCACACATTGTCAGGTGTGTGTATCAGCACAGCTTTGGGATGACCCAATGCACAGCTACAAAGATGGTGCATCCTGTGAGGAAAAAGAAATAAAGCAGTTACTTCTGTATCACCTCTGACTGTGAAGCTTCAAATGGTAAGGTGACATTTACAGCTCTGATTATTTATTGCTGAAAAAGACTGGTGGAACAGGCTGATGTTAAACTTCAAGAAGAAAATGGGCATATGCCTACCTACAAGCAAACTCCTCTCAGTAGAGAGAAGTGCTTGGCCACTACTATCTGAGACCCTTAAGTCCTCGATTGCCACCGATCAACATTTTGGAGCAGACAGACCAGCTGTCAGGGCTCTGGTCCTAGAAAACAGGACTCTGTTACTGTACTGCTGGGCTAGGTCCTAAAAAATGGCACTCTCATCAAAACCCGGTCTGGACCTTCTTTACTGTGATGATGGTCTCTGAATGTGTCCAAAGACAGACACGTTTCTCTGTGGCACTGACAGCCCAGCTGATAAATGGGGAAAGCTGACCAATATTAACATGAGCTGGCCTGGAAGGATTTAGGATATCAGGAGTTAGAATTGGTGATGATTTTGCTGCAATGGAAAACAGAAATTTTCTTCTGAGGTCTCTGGGCATGAAATAGGAGAGATAAGGGGATGATTCCTGATGCTGCTGGCAGAGACACATACTTTCTTGTGCCTTCTGGCTTTTCTTTTGCTCTTTGATGAGCCACTTTCATAAGAGAACAGATTTGTTAAACTACACCTCAAACAAGCTGAGGAGTGAAGGCAGTTCCTTAAGTGTAGGTAACAGGTAAGGGGAAGCATTTCATGACAAGGTTGGAGGCTACTGACAAGCACCTGCTCACTGCATATTCTAACAGTTTAGGGAGAAGAGCCCAAACAGGATGAGAGCAGATGAGAGAGGCTTCCTAGGGAACAGAATAGCTGCAACATGGACCTCCCCTGAGCATCCTGTCTGGTCAGGGACACATCACTCTACGCTCTGTCTCTGAAACTGGGACACTGTTATAGATGTCCTTCTGACACAGCTGCGAGTCTCATGAATTTGCCCGTAATATCAGTGAATTATGGTTGGTTTTATCAAATTGCTGTGTCATTAAACGCCTCAGAGTCTATGGAGTCTGGTCTCATCCCTCTCCAAAACTAGGAGATCATTAACTCAAATAGCTCGCATTAAACACAAATGTTTCACAATAGTAGAACAACCAAAGCCTAGGAAAATCAGTTCAGCCCAGCTTGTCTGTAGGGATAGGCTTGGAAAAGTGAAATTTCCCCAGAGGAGAAGCAGAAACCTCTCCCCATTCCCAAATTTCATGGCTCATTATTTAAAGCCATTGAGAGGCTCAGGATAGCCAGTTTCCCAGGCAAAAATACACATTTCTGGGTGAAGCTGAAAGTCAGATAAGAAAGTTGCATGTTACTACAGAAAAATGTAACCCCAAAGGAAGAAGGAAGATTAAAAGATTGTGTCCAAAAGATATTGGCTCAAGCACATTCAGAAAGTTCAGAGCAATAAATGCTCCAAAACTGCAGCAGACCTTACATGCCCAAAAGTATACCTTTTCTTCCCCAAAATCTTATCAGATGTTTAATAAATATTCCACTAATCTTGAATCTCAACATTACTAGGTCATCCAAGCAACACTGTTCTTTCACACTTCCAGGTCATTGGAGCAACTCTGTTCTTTTACATTTCTGAGCACTTCAAGTATTTTCTTACTCTGATTTAAGCAATTTATCCCATAAGGTACCAAGGCAGCAAAAATCACACCATGGCAGAAGTGCAAGATAAAACATTCTATTTCCTCAAATTCAAGATAAGCCTTTCTGTAGCTTTTCAGGAATGGAACTCTGATCCGCCTTTTGGATACTGCACATCAAATTACCTTGTGTTCCCTGTCAGGAAAGCACTTGAGGGGATTCAGCAGAGCTGCTGAGCTGTCAGCTGAGTGGCAGCTGCTCATGCTGGCTGTCAGAATATTATCTTTCACTGAATATTAAACATCAGCTTGTACTGAACTGAATAAAATACCAAAAACGGAAACAAAGGTTGTTTCCTAAGTCAGGTACAAGAACACGTGAGATCATCCTGATCTCTGACAATTACAAAGCACCTTTCATCCTTTTCTCATGTTTTCTGGGTCGTGCAATATACTTGCTATTTTGGAGGTGGTACATCTGTATGGTCTGACACAAGGAGCAAGAAAGAAGGCCTAATCAGTTTGGCAAGACAGACAGAACAAATACAGCCCAGGAGGAGGCTTGGGGGTGGGGTGGGTTGCAGGATTTGGTATTTCAGAGAAACAGTTGACAGAGAAGGCTCGTATCTGGCGCAGTCCTTTTCTGTTTAAAATGAGAGAAAAGTAGCAAACTTGTGAGGAAGTGGAGAAGGTCTACTCCAATATACTATAACAAATATGTATATTTGTAATGTAATACAGCAGGCACAGCCTTTGGGAAGAGGTCCCTTCTGAGCACTGGGGTTTTCCACCAGAGATGCCTAACTAAATCCTCTCAGTTTTATGTGCTGGAAATCCACCATGGGACTATCACTGGGAGCTTGTAATGGTAACATCCTTTATAAAAATAATCTGTTATTTTATAATAGGTGCAAAGTACATGAGCACTTTCCCTGACTTCCTGTGATTGTCCCTGAGATGTTTGTATCTTTGCCAGAGCTCCTTCCTCATGCTGCAACAGTGAATCAGAACCTGGGAGTGTCTCCTCTCCTTTGCAAGCTTCAAGAGGCTCTGACATCGAAATGCACTGCACTGTTTCCTTTTTCCAGCAGCCAGGGCAGGAGCACAGGAGCAACGAGAAGCACAGCACAGTGCATGTGCTGTGTGGCAGGCAGATGTGGCACTAGAGAACTCCAGATGCAAAAATCTGTCAAAAGCTGAAGCTGTTGAAGGGCACACCTGAATTCACCCCATCATTTTATTTGGAAATGTGACAACTAGTCAAGACTGCACAGGAAAAAAAAAGAAGCTTAAGAAAAAATTCAGCAAAAAATGTGCCAGACAGCGAGAAGACCGTAAGAAGTTGCATATGCCTCTGCACCTACCTTTTGCAGGACAATTCATCTCAAATGATAGTACACTTGCTTTCAAAACAGATTAATTAAAAGTGGACTGGGAAGCTGGAGAACTCAAAACAAAATCTGCAGATGCAAAATCCAAAAGCTAAAACCTCTGGAATTGACTTTCAAGTTGCAGACAAGCCTTTAGTATACTTCCACAAACTGCTTCTAGCACGGGGTAGTAACAACGTGCAAGGCAGCTTGTAGGAATCTGTGCTGTGATGAGGTTATGCTACAGAGCATTTTAGCAAAAGTAAGGTAGGAAAGAAAAAATTAAATGGGTGGAACACAACAAGCTTTTTAAACATTTAAGAAGATGAGGGAGAAGGAAGGAAGGGAGGGGATGCAGGGAACTAAAATATGATCAGTACCTTCACTATCATTTCATGGCTGCTATAGGTTATATATTTACCTTCTCCTTTGCTTTAAATCTGAATCTTCTCCACTGTTTTGATTTTTCCTGTGACATTAAGGAAGTTTTAATGAAATACCATCAGGTCACTTAACACAACTACACAAAAACTCCCCTATTTTTAAGAAAAAAGAAACTTTATAAAGGTTTTTTTTCAATAAGATCTAAGGCAGAGAAAAAACAGCATGTACTTGTTTTAAACTTTTCAGGACACCTCTACAATAAGTTGCAAAGGCATGATCCCATTCAAGCTCTCATTGCAAACCCCTGACTTTGCAAGGTTAAGCATGGTATGCTAGCCTTTAGAGTTTCCTACTGTTTCCAGCGTAGCAAAGCCTGATGTATTCCTCTTAATTCCAGTAAAGAGTGCATAAACAACACAGCTATTGTTATTAAACATTTGAAAAAGGAAAGTGCATGAATAAAACCAAGACTCAGGAAGACATAATTAGGATAGAATCTACCTACTATTGTCAGTCTTCACAGTCTCACATATGAGATAAGACTTTTAAAAACATTTTGTTGGTGTGGTGGCCCAAGAGAAAACTTGCTATTGGCATGACCACCTGTCCACCAAGTAGGTCAGCCAAATGCCAATCCCAGATGATAAACACTTCACATCTCAAAAAATTTCCTACTGCATAGTGCACAAACACTGTTCTTTTCTTGGTACAGGACAGTTTTGCATTGCACATCTGTATTCCTTTGTTTTTACAGAGCCCAACAAGCCCTTCTGACAACTAAGCTAGCAATGAATCAGAAAACCCATTCAGGGAATACATTGCTGTTAACACTTACAAGGGCTCTGTCCAACAGGGTAAATCAACATAACTCTATTGACTTAGAGAGAGCTATGCTGATTTATTTTAACTCAGGCATGAGGTCACTAAGCATACATCATGGGTGACTTTCTTCACTCCTGCTCTAGACAGCTAGTAGCAGATAAAAGGTCTGGAGCAGTTCAGAAACCTGACAAATGTAAAAGCTCCCCATCTAACTACATTTCCTCATAGATATAGCTGTGTCTTCGGAGATTCCTTTGCAAACCCTGGCTTTGAAAGCCAAACAGGTAATCACTTCAGAGATGTCAGAAGGAGATGTGACTCCAAAGTGCTGGCTCGTAAGGCAGTCCTAGAAGACTGCGATGAATACGGCAGAGTAGCTATGCTTGTCTATACTTCACAGCAGATCACAGCACCAGAGTAGCTTAGCGATGAAAGCAGCTTCTCAGCAGAAAAAGTCATCCCAGGTAACATGTAGTCTCTCAAAACTGTATCACTTCAGAACTGTCCCTGTAATTCACATTTTGGACATACTCCAGGACACACAGCACAGAATCTCCATCCATTTAATTTTACTTCTCTAAGTTACTCAATTCAGCATGTACCCATTAAAAACACATTAAGTATCTCATAGTTGTATTTTTGCTGGCATCCTCTCTAATGTAAAGTAATTCACACATGGGACTGTTGAAGACAGCTTTATGGCTCATTCATTTAATCTTTGTTGCACTTAAAGCAAAGCAATGTACTTAAAACAAAATACTGCTCTGTATTAGAAGCTCATTGTCAAGCAAGCAACATCCATCAATCCTTTCCTTCACAAGGGAAAAATAGCCACAGCAACTGAAAGGATCTTGCACGTGCCAATAATGCAATTTCTCCTATTTTTAACATCATTTTCCTAGTACCCAGAACAGCACACAAGCAAAAAGGTGACCAAAGCTTCCTTTCCAAAAGCAGATCTGGTATTCTTGCTCAGGTTTTTTTTGCACTAACAACTGGCCCCTAGAGTACCCCTTTTCCCAGGACCCAGCTGTGTGTCCAAGAGCCTTTACTGAACACAGAGCATGCAGGACCTCAAGCTTTCTACTGTGAGAAGCCAACAGTAATTAACCCCGGGGCTCTTACCTCCTCCGGACTGGCTGCCCAGACTCATTCTCGCTGCCACCTGATGGGTTCCGTCGCCGAGAGTAAGGAAACTTCGGTGATTTATTGCGGTCACTGGGAGAATTATACAGCCCACTAGGGTTAAAAAGGAAGAGCAAACAGTCGGCTTTGAAACTGCCAGGAGAGTTAGACCAGTTAACTAAGATTCAGACTATGAAAATAAGAAGGCTCATGCACACACTTACATACATATTCAGCTATACGAGTATGTGTGTGTGTGCATGCTATGTAAATACAGAATGTACTGCTTTCCAGCAATAAATATTTTACACTGAACCTTGAAAATGCAGGAGAGAGACCTCTTAACATTGCCAAGCCAACAGCTCTAAGCTTACAAAAAGTAGAACCAAGTATGTACGTATTCTTTTAGCATAATAAAATTTCTGTGCTTTAGTATGAGTTATCCCAGAGCTAGGCATTCAAATGTACCTCTATTCTTTACGTTTTCCATGGATATAAATAGGAAAACAGTGTTCCTGTCACAACATACATCTTCATCACAGAGCTAATGCTTGGGACAGTGAAACAATTTTAGCTCCCCTTCTCTGCTGTTCATCCACGCAACCCTCTGCCAATGGTCTGGAGCTGTTTCAAACTTCAGGTGATGTACTTAAGCCTAGGTGGGACCTAATGGGTTGGGTTGTTACCAAATTAGATGTAGACTATCAAATGCCTGTATAGATTATCCTGTCATACCTTCCTACAGAAGTGTAAAGACCTTTTCCGATAGTGTGACAGAGCCTGCGATGGAGTACATATCACTCTAAGGTGGTCTACTGATGTTCCATGACTTTTTGGAGGAAACTCAACCACACATCTTTATCTAACATTACTTAGCCCTTTTCATAACAACTATGTGGTAAATATGGTATTCTCAGCAAATTCCAGTTAAGGTATTTCTTTCTGCTTTCCTAAAACCCTCTGGCCTTCAAATTGGATACATTCTTCTTCACCTGCTTCTGCAGACTGCTGATTACAGTACTGCTCTGCATGGTTGAAAAGTTGCCACAGTTCATCTCAGTGAGAATTATTATTCTCTATAAGCTGTGAAAGCCTATGTGCAGCATACAGTCTGCTTATGTAGTCCTTTAGAACAGATGGACTTGCAAAAATGCAATCGAACCATTCTTTGGCTCCTGGGGGATCAAACTTCCTGCTATTCTGAGAGCAATTTTAACACTGGACCCATAATGTGACACGCTGACACCACTTCTTCTTCAAAACTCAGAAATAAACATGTATCATAGCAAGAGAATATTTGCACACTGCCTTCTCCTTACTCTGAAAACTCTTGATGTTTACAGAAGGAGCACACAGGGTAAATCATCATGGTGCCCCAAAAGACACACCATGTATAGATCTGAATCATCACAAAAAAGCAGGACTGAACTGGATTACACTTAATGTGCCATCTAGTTCAGTGGCCTGTTTCCAACAGTGGCCATAAGCAACCACCTACGGGAAGCAAGAAGTTGAATATGTATGACAGCTCCCCAGTGCTGTCTCAGTCCCCCACTATTCCCAGTCCAGGAGACTTACTGAGCCAGCTGCTATACCACTGTCTTCAGAAGCCCTTGGGGATTTCTCTTCCATGACTCACCCAGCTTGTCCCAGGAATCCACTAACTTCCAGCATCCCTTCTAAAGGAGGACCACAGGTCTCCTACTCACGGTGAGTCACTACTCACTGCCTTTCTCAATGCTTTTAAACTACCTCCAATAGCTTCATCTGAAGATCCCAAGTTCTTACACTGGAAAAATAAAATCCTGATCTCTTTCTCCTTTCTCCTTTGTACTACTCATGATTTTCTAGACCACATCCCCTGAAATGATCTCTTTTCCAGACTGAAGAAAGAGTCCTGCCTGGCCTATGCTCCTGTACAGATTTCCTGCACAGCCATTCACACCTTTGATTACCCTTGCTGCCCCTCTCAAAGCCTGAGATAAGGACATCAGAACTGCACTCACAATTCATGGATCAAATATGTGATCCACAAATTTACATAATGGCATAATGCTGTTCTCTTGCTTTCCTAATAATTGCTAATTGTTTTTCTGACTGCTACATAGTTGATGTTTTCATGAAGTTATCCGTCGTAACTCCACAGCACCTCATTTTACTCAGAAATCTAGGGTTATTTTTTTGCCCCCATATGCCTGTCTTTACTCTTACTGACTCAACATCATCCACCATCTAGTGACTTGTCACTCATACTTTAGGTGTCTTTCTGCTACTCTTCACAGACAACTTTCACTCTCACTATCCTAAACAATTCTGTCCCATCACCAAACCTTATGACCCCTTTTCCAGGTCTTTGACAAATATCCTCAATAGCAGAGGTCTATGAACAGATCTCTGTGGAAAGCCACTGGTGACTCTCATCCACTGACCACTTCCTCCTACACCTACTTTCCTAATTTTTTTCCTTGAGTATTTATGTATGACAGGACCTATCTTCTTACATGCAATACAGATTTATTGTGGCCCTGCTAATACATTAATATTTTATATCAGTATCCTTCAACCTATTGCCATGGCATGATATTTACCATTGCACAATATCTAGGACATCATGCCTTGCCTTACCTCTGTGGGCCATTTTCCTCCCACGGTGCGCTTGTTTTACTTCTTTGGGTTTCTGGACTGTTTTCATTTTTCATCTTTTTAAAGCTAAATAAAAGTACAGATATATATATATTTTTTTTAAACCCATAGTGTACAGATCACATGTTCTCTCCCCCTGACCTCTTAAAAATTAATCTTAAAGGCATACAGTCATTACAGAGACCCACCCTGGCATATAGCTATGTCCCTGCTATGTGAAAGAGGGCAAACAGCTCCTATGTTGAAGAATCTCTCCTAGGAAGAGAGATCAGAAGGAAAAAAAAAAACAAGACTTGAAAATCAGCTCTACAAGATCATAATTAGGGCTGCACTGAGTCAGAAAAAAAAGGTCAATCTTGTCTTAGAATAAACAAGAACACATGCTTAGTAAAAAAGTCTAACAATAGGGCAAACACACAACATGCTCTCATAGTCTTCCACAATATGCAGCTAATAGATTATTGAACCAGAGGCTTTCTCTGCTTTTTATTCTACATAGCTCTTGATGGAACTTTCTTCCATGAATTTACTTAAACATCTCTCGGACATTTTTGAATTTTTGGCATAAATAGTCCCTGGTAGCAGTATGCTCCAGTATTTAACTATGCCACAAGCAATTATTTCACCTTGTTTCAAAACTTCCACCTCGTTCAAAAATTCCATCCTGTGTTCCTCACTAGTTCTGTGCGTATAGAAAGAAAAAAAGCCCTATGAATGATGGTTCCCTAATCACAAACTCCACCCCATAATTTTTTTAATACATTTTTAACAACTGTCTCATCTCTTTTCCAAGTAAAAGAATCACAGTCTAGTTAATCTCTCCCAGTATAGGAGTCACCACATACCTCTGATTATCTTTATCATACTTCTCTATCATTTTTCCAGGTCTACAGTACCTTCTTTAAGATGGGAGCAACAAAGGCAAGAGTGATAACTATTCAAAACACGACAGAAAACGTGTTCATAGAGTAGCATATTCTTCTCATTCCTTCCCCAGTAATTCCTTATGTTTTCTTTCTGCTAGACACTGAGCATAGTTCTGACAAAGTGAAAGAGCTGTCTTCACTGACTGCTGCAAGGTAAAGTACAAGGTAAAGTACAAGGAGAGTCAAGATAGTCACCTGGCTTAAGAGATATTATCAGCGTTTGTAACCACTCTCCCATTGTACCTACAGGAGACAGGGAAAAACAGCAGGATGCTCCAATTCTTCCTATTCCTACCATTCTGACAGAGTCAGGTTTTACAACTTCCAACCCATTAATACTCCTAGATAGCCTGCTCACTGCCACTCCAAGTGCTGCAAGGGGGCTTCCAGCTAGAGCATGCTTTTGCACCCATCTTCTCGCCCATGGCTAGTCATGCTTTTCCTGCATCATCATCTCTACAGCTCGCTTTCTACATGAACAAGCAGTTCACCTGATACTGAATGAGATAGCCACGTTGATTTCCACTATGCTCTTCAAGAAGTATTACTGACAGCAACCCACTACAAGCATTAATACCACGTATCTTTCCAAAGTGCAACTTAAGCAGGGAAAAAAAAAAAAGCTTTACAGATTCTTACAGAGAGGAGGACATAAGCCAGAGTTCTTTGCCCAGAGCAGGAGGTGACAGGCTCAGCTTTATGAAGGAATTGTGGCTACTTAACTCACTAATCCACTTTTAACCTCAGCCTTTGGTTACTACAGGTCACTGAGTTAATCATTTAATTCTCAAATAGTGAACAAAATGCAAAGCTACAATAAGTCAGCAGGAAAAGAATTAAATTACACTTTATCAGGTAAATCATTTTCTTAATACTGCACTCGTTAATTATTGACTCATATGTGCATACCATCTATTCCCAGGCTTAAAAATATGTGCTTACTACAGACTAAGCAAGTAACTCAAGTAAATATGTTTCAGTCCAGTATTGCAAAAAACACTGGTTTTGCACAGCATAAACAACTGAACAATACTTAGATAGAAGTTGGGCTTAAAGAAATTTGAATAGTGTTCTCAAACCCTAAAAAAGAGAGAGAGAGAGAGAACTTATCTTGAGAGATGAATTCACTGCATTAGATTCCTAAGTCATTATTCATTCAGAGCAGACACGCACTTTACAGCTCGAGAGCTACAGCATGGCAGGTCTTCAGATACTGGTATTATCTCCAGGAATGCAGTTGCAAAAGGGACTGAGTTCATTCAGAGTATTTGAAAAGGTTAGGATCTGGATTTCACGTGAGATTACTGTTGTTGGGGGGTTTTGTGGTTTACCTTGAATTTATACCACTTATGCAGAATTGACCAACTATGTATCTCAACAGTGAATGAGATGTTAAACTACAAAAAATTCAGCTGCAAATTCAGCTGAACGATGCTTTGCAAGCATCTGACAATTAATGACTGACAATTAATGCGAGAATTACATAGGATGGAGTAAATTACCAAACTGTAAACCCTTCACAAAGTATGTATGCTGCCTGTCACGCATACTAAGCCTGGCAGACCTGAAAGGTGTTTTACATGTGCAGACAGAGACACAGAGAAAAACAAATAAATTTCTAAATAGAAAGCATGCAAGAAAAACAACTTCCAACACTTTTTCGCTGGAAGTGACTAACAGTATTTAAAACCATGACTCAGTGAGAGTCTGCCTGTGAAGTGCTTTTAAACTGTCAAGAAAATAAACTCAAAAACTTTGAAGTTGCCATGTTGAGAACCCCTTATCTTGGTTCTTGCTCTACAACCTGCCTATCCATTTCTTTTTAACAGCTCATTGCAAAACATATATACAAAACATTTGGAGCACAAGCTGTCGTGAAGGGCTCCTATCCCTTCCCAATACGATCATCTCTGCACTATGGAATAAGGGTACCACTTGCTTTGTACCTTTCTCTCTCCCAAGAAATCACAGAATCGCAGAATGGTTGAGGCTGGCAGGGACCTCTGGAGGTCATCTGGTCCAACCCTCTGCTCAAGCAGGGCCACCTAGAGATGGCTGCCTAGGACCATGTCCACATGGCTCTTGAGTACCTCCAAGGAGGGAGACTCCACCACCTCCCTGGGCAACCTGTGCCATCGCTCAGTCACCCTCACAGCGACAAAGTGTTTCCTGATGTTCAGAGGGAACCTCCTGTGTCTCAGTCTGTGCCCATCGCCTCTGGTCCTGTCACTGGGCACCACTGAAAAGAGCCTGGCTCCGTCCTCTTCGCACCCTCTTTGCAGGTATTTGTATACCTTTGCATTGTTTTCTGCTCAATGGCCTAGCTTCAGCGTGACTGAGTGGCAAAATCATAAATTTTCTTTTAACCCATGATTAATATTATTTTCTAGGGACTGGAATATTTTATTCAATTTCCCTCAAATGGAGGAAGCAGTTAAACTGAGGTCTTCTTTTTTGGAGCAACTGTTCTAAATATTAGGCAATAAGAAACACTATCCACCAAGCATGTGCAGTAAATCTTTTAGACCCTTTTTCAGAGGTCAGTCCAGATACCTAGTATGTGAAGCCCACAGCTTCAATGGAGATGTAAGGCCAGAGGTGCTCAGCTCAAAAAAACCTGTCAGGGTTACTGGGCATGCAGAGGCAGACATTCAGGCAACTAAGTAAAAAAGTTAGGTGCCGAGTTTTTGACTCATTGTTTTTTCAGATGACTCTTTTTTGATTCAGGCACCCAAATTCCACCTAAAATTACGGGTGAGGATATAAATCCCTTTCTGAATCTGAGCCTCACCTCCTTCTCTCAAATATGCCTAATAATCAGAGAGGTGCACTTCAGTACTGGTAATTAAACACAGCAGACCACACAAGTCCAGAGGAGCCCTGGCAATTCACTGCTCCTAAGGATCAGGCACAGACACTCATGAGTTATGTTCTGGATTTACCAGTGTAACGGGTAACGGACCGCAAGATTAACAGCGCTGCTGGAAGAAAGGCCATGCCCAGCTCTTCCCTGCCCACACATCCCAAGCAGAGCTTGCCCTGTGCAGGGGCAGAAGACCCATGCCCTGAGGGCCCTGCCAGCCAGCCCACAGCTCCCAGGGGAGAGACACATAGGACTTCACAGGACTATCCTGACCAATGCCCCTTAGGTCATTGTCTGGTTTTTTCATATTTAAAACTGAGACTGTTTGCCTTTCCATTAACTTGTCCTGATTCATAGGTTTCCAAACTCTGTGTCACCTGGAAGCCCTGTTCCAGCTTCCTCAGGAGATCAGGTTTTGTTAAAGTGAATTACTGGGCAACACTCTCTGACCTTTGTCAATAGAGGATCAGACGGTCCTAAATTTAAGGGCAGGATACACTGTTACTAAATGTGTTCCTCTACCCAATGCAATACACAATCTCTTAAAAGGGAAGGGAACTGCTGGTCTACGTACCTTTTCACAGGGGAAGGTGCAATAATTTTGGTAGTTCCTTCATTTTCCCCATTTGTTGTAATCTGGCTCATGTTCTTAGATCCTGAAAAAAAAAAACAAAACACATAAACAGAACAGTCCTGTAGCATATAGGCTTGCACACCTATTCAGCATGATCACCTACTGAACACAGTGCAGCATGAGAGACAAAATGATACACAAGACATCTGGTGCGTGCTCTACTTGCTAAGGTTGCATAAAGATCACATTTTTGTGTCTTATCCTTATTTCTAGTTATACCACATCACAAGAAAGTTTAACATGGGGGACATTCATTACTCTTCCACATGAGACAGAAGAGTTTGAAGCTGTTGTTCTCACAGGGATACCATGCCATTGCCACCAGAAAGGAATTCCCTGCTCAGTCATCAATGAGAAGAAAGGTCTGAGGAGAATACACGGTATGAAAAAAGTTGGGAATCTCCAATATAATAACTATGGCCTCTAAAACAATCGTTAGATTAGATGGTAAAGCAAGATGAATATGTTTGTTCTAAGAAACCATTTCAAACTGATGTGGCAACACAGTGCAACACAACACTAATATATCTTAAGTTATGACCAAGAAAATAATAACTGCAAATCAATGAATTAGAAAACTAATAATGTAAATAGGGAGAGACAATAAAGAGTAATACTCTGACAGAGACAGCTAAGGTTCAGCTTTGATGAGTCAGAAACTTCTGGCCACTATTTGAAAGTTGTCTGCTTAGTTTCCAATTTTGTGCCCAATACTCTTTTTCCATTTTGATCCTGCACTTTCCGCGCTGTTGGCACTTAAGTCCCCACCTCAGCCATGAACAGAAACCTGAAGAAGCAGGACCACCATGCACTTTCCCCTCTTTTTGAGCCCCCATATAACAGGCTTCAAAGAAACAGATTTGTGTATTCATTATTTAGGAGCACTAAGGGCCAAGGGAATCTGGATATTTCATACTGGGTTAACGTCAAAGTGGCATGATAAGATTACGCTCTACAGATGTATACAGCTCAGTATCATGAACAAAAAAAGAACTGCTCTGTTCAGCTTGGTATGTAGTAATATATTAATCATCAAGACAGGTTTGTTCCTGCTGGTGATATAATTTTAATTTCCATGTTGTGCTATTAGTATTAATCTGTAATTTTTCTGCAGTTCACACATTCTCTTACTATGCAACTGGCAATTTCAGTAATTTCTTACAAAACTGCTACCACCCCCAGAAACGAATGTTAAGTAAAACAACAAAGCAACATCACTGATGATGTACATTGGCTCTGGACAGGATTCTGAGCATGTTAATTGAAGATAATGAAACCGATTGACTGAAGCCTATAAGACTGCTAGCGAAAAAATGCTATGTCTTCTGGGCACAAGCGACAGCATCATAGTGTTGTTAATATAGTGGTACAAACTCAAACGCTTTTTATTTGGCTAAAACGAAAATGTAATGTCTTAAATTAAGCTGTGGTGAGATTTTGCATTATGAGCTTTCTCCACAATCTCAGAGAAAGAATTTCTCCACAAAAAGAATTTCTCCACGATCTCCCTTCAACTTTCCATACCACCCCTTTCACATACAAAGTCTCTGGACTCTCCTCTACTTCAACACAAATATTTGAGATATCCTAAGGCATCTTGTCTGGCCATCAATTGCCTTTCCTACAGGTTAAATCTGGCAGTCTTCTGCAGATGTCTCATATGCTGCAGAGGGTCTCAAGTGGCATTAGTCGCCTTTGGTTAAGCAACTCAGCCAAGCCCTTTACATGTTTGACCTTGCCACTTTTAATGATGTAGTTCACTCCTTTCCTACTTAGATTTTCAGACTAATGCCTGGCAGGGGAGGGGAGCAGCCTGAGTCCTGTCTTGTACAATATTTGCTCCTTCAAGGCACTTTTTGTTATTTATGCAAGCATAAGCACTAGGAAGAATTTTGAATATTCTGAAGAAGGAAATGCAGAATGGGCACAGATTCACAGATAGAAAGGAAAGTAAAGTTTTGGCATTTTGAATGAACCCTCTGTTTTATACAATAAGAGACAACCAACTCTGCATACTCTCTGAAGCACTGCACATCCACCCGTACAGTTAGCTTCTGTTTTCAAGAATGAAGCAATAGATACACTGCCACTATGACCTGCTTGGTAAGAAGACAGAATTACTGAATTTAAAAGTTTCTTGAATTAATGTGGATGATAAAATGATCAGAAAAAGAATCCCTAATCTTCATTAAGGCCTTAAAAGTTTGCTACAAAAATTCTTCCTCTGAACTCTAAAAGGAGAAGGATGCCTACAGTCAAAAATCACAAATAAATAAAGATGACAGCACATGAGAACAGGAAGCAAAAATTTCCCACCTTTAAGGAAGGTATTGGTAGTGAAATGGAAATGGAGTAGGTCAAAATGTTAAACTACAAGGATAACTCAGGGTTTCAGACCGTATTGTTTTGCATGCAGATACATTTAGCTTGCCTTTCCTAGGCCATCAAATACATAAAATAACCCACTACAGTAATATGGCCCACAGAAGTATTGAAATCAGCAAAGATATGACTCTTTTGAACAAAGGAAATAATTTCAGTACTTCACATACTACTGTGTAAGTGAGGTAGCTTCCAATTAAGCCCCTCAGAGTGCTCATAACTGGATGGAGCAATAAGAACTCATGCTCCAAAACATGTTATAGCTATGAAACAACTGCTAGAAAAAGAGCCAAGGGTCAAGTGCTATAAAAGTAATAGCCACCTCCAGAACTGGCCTTTTGCTATGTTTGGCAATAGCCTTACCATTCTGCTGACACCCGGTCATCTCTGGGTGTCAGGTGGTGGGGGGCCATGCGATGCAGAGTCAGTCCACCCGAGTGCAGAAAGTCTGTGACGCCTTTGCAACTCCTTGAGCGCCCTGCAGGAAGACTGGTGCTGCAGAGTCTACCTGGGGCACCTCAGATTTTGGAGCAGCCAGTACCAGTAAATCCTTACAAATTCAGCAGCTCCTTCTCACTGTTGAGTTCCCTGGTTACCACTCTACTGTTTTAACAAGTATTTAGTTGAGGGAAAACCAAGAAAAGACAACATACCAGTGACTATCACACAGAGGCAGAATCCACCCAGAAATACAAAATAGTTTTCTACTGAGACAAGACCTCATATTAGCCATATTTGACTCCACCACTGCCCACAACGAGGCCCTTTGCTTTGCTTTTTTAAAAAAAAAAGCTTTTGCTGTACAATTCTTTTGTACAAATAACTAGCTTAATTAGGAGCTTTCTGTCCACACTTACAGAAACTGTAATAATTGTCTTCAAGTATGTTCCACCTCGTGTATCTTTTACTAACTATAGCATTGTTCTACCAACATACACCTCTGCATGATACAGTATCCCTAATATAAAAGAACAGACTCCAGAAAAACTGTCCAAACCCTAACCCCATTGCAATAACTTATCTATACCACTGTTTCTTGCATGCCAAGGTAATAGGCCTCTCAAAAATACCTTAGATAGCAAGAAATCTTGAACATCTCACTTGTAGCAGGTTTTCCTGGTTGTTTACCTTTTGTCAGATAAGTTACTGTCAGCATTCACTGCATTGAGCTTTTCCAATAAGTTTAATGTACACACTTCAATTCCCTTTTACAGCCATCTTGATGCTGATAGGTGCATTCAATTTAAATAGACTATTACATTTTTAAAAACTCAAATTTCCAAAACCTCAGGAGCCTGGCAAACTAATTAGCTTGTCATGCCTGTTTCTTATCAACTAAAGCCATTTCACTGACGTTATCTGGAAATAGTGTTTGTATTTAAATCTATTAATAAGAGCAGAAGATAGTGTGAACAAAAGGAAAACATGCAGTAAGAGCTCATGCTTTGCACTGTGTGTTACTAAGAGCCTATAAAAATGAATGGACTTCCAAATATCTACACTAGCATAGCCTACTCTGTGGTAATCTTTATTTTCCAAACTAGTTTCCAAACCTGTAGCCTCAAGGGTTTGTGCTTCTCACACCACGTGCATGAAATGCAGAAGCAGTCACATCCATCCTTTTACAAAACCCAGGATTTAAAATAAACTTTAAAGTGTAGAGCTCAAAGTAAATAAATAAGAAAATAGATAAAATTACCCCAATACTCATTTTCTAAAATTTAACTTTCAAGCCCAATCTCACAACTTTCTGGGAAAAGATTCATGACTTCGAATGCGCCAGACCAGCAGTTCTAGCTACCAAGGCTACCAGTGAGGTTGGCGAAGCAGGGTAACAATAGGCATCTGTGGCAACATGTAAGTTAGTCAGAGCAGGGACTGTGACTGCCTGTGATTGCTTAGGGACTATTATAATACAGACAGTACTGTAATTTTAATACCCACTCCCGATTCTCCACTGGCTTTTAAATCAGAATGGCAGCACTTAACTTTACACTAGTTTATATAACTACCCAGTGTGCAACGCACGGACAAATCAAGTCCTCAGCTACCAAATGATGACAAACCCTAAACAATGTGTTTTCCACTGCTGAATAAGCTCAGACCCACAGCAACAGGTCTGATCACATCAGTGTTTGTCCAGAGAGGACGTTCCCAAGGAGCTTTTCGCATGCAGCATTCAGCCAAAAGAATAATGAACGCTTTCACCCTACGCAGTGTTGCGAAAGCTGAACATTATCAGTCTTGCCGTATGAGGGTAAGACAGAATAATGAGACATCCTGTTCCGTGTTTGAGTTATGATTTGCAACCAGAACAAAATGCAACTGTAACTCCCTCTCAGCTGAAATTAAATGGGGAGAATAAGCAAACAAAACAAGGTACACATATCTCACATATAAGACTTTACAGAACAAAACAGAAAAACTTCTCCAACTGAACACCAACATGAATGCCAACCACACACCCAAAAAAACGCCACACACCAAAAAAAAAAAAAAGCAGTAATATAAAAACATTGATTACATAGCCATTGAAGTTTCCTGGTCTGATTTTTCCCCTAACCCTAGAACAACTGAGATATGAAACATATTAAGCAAGTGACAAAAAGGAGGTTACTGCATTTTAAACCACTGTAGTCTGGATTCTAGGAAAATAATCTGCCATGCTAAAGCCAAACTGTCTACACTGTCTATCCTATCAGGGGAATCAGTCAACGGCAGTGGCTTTTATACAAGAAAGCTAGTTTCTCTCTGTTCACAGTATCATCTCCTTCAATCCCTCTCTTAAAGAACAAATAATTTTTAGTGAAAATGTAAAAGTAAGTATTTTCTATCATTGCCTTGGCACCTACTCCAACTCTTAAGCCAGAGTTCACCAAGTGAACTTGGTGTCCTAATGAACTTGCAGTCCTAATGACTTCAGCATACTTTAATGGACCAATGAGACAAAGAAACATCATTAGTCACTCAGCTCTGCAAAAGACAGCTAACCTCTACCTTCAGGTGACAGAAAAAAATATAAAAAACACATACTATGTAACTGCAAATAACACCAGAACATGTATACAAAAAGAAGGAACAAGGGAAAACATTTTAACGAGATGCCAGAGGTTAGAGGCTTCAGCACTTCACACACACCTCTACAACAGAGGCAATGCAGACTGCTACAGCTATGGATTTATAGCTACTGGTTCATCTAATTGCCCCCAAAACCACTGCTGTGGCTGGTCTCATTTACCAACAGACAAACAAAACAAAACAAACCCAGAACTGGCTGCAGAAAGGAAGCTTTTCATGCACTTAATTTTGCAATCTCAAGAAAAAAAAAAAAGTAAAGAAGCAGGTGAGTAAAGATGCTGAACTTGGAGAAAGTGGAAGGAAAATACTGCATAAGAACTATTTGTAAGTTGCTACTGGGTTTTGGGAGAATAAATGGAACTCTGATTTTCATTCCAAAAAGCTAAATTATAAGCCATGTCCAGCTGGATCCTAATTTAAGTGGCATTTGGCAGAAAACACCTTAAGAAATATGTAATACATGCAAACTAAAATCACCCTGTTTAAAATGTTGAACAAGGCATATTTAATCTTATTACACTATACTAGAAACACACAATTAAGAACAAAGGACTAGCCATCAATGACAACCATCAGCATAATCTCATTATGCAAAAGGAATATTTATTTTAAGAAGAAATGTCATATTATTCTCTCATACATTTCAGTCAGGGAAAGTTTTAAGTAACTCATAGGACTGTTTACACCCCCAGGCTCATTTCCAAGATAAAAATTATTCTGTAAAATAAAATCTACATTGGATTAGTATTTTTAAACAAGTGATGCTTAAAATATATCAAATAGACTTGACTTATTGTATGAAATGGACTTTGCTATATCCAAGAACCATTTTAGGTGAAAGGGTGAAAAGGTGATTTATCCTAGTGACATGCAACAGACTGTCATGTGGTGTCTGACACATGGAGGAGAAGTAGCAGTAGTCTGCCTTCAGCATCTGAAAGCTCATTTAAATGGAGAAAGAGAGTACTAGATGTCTATCATTGTGAATACCCAAATACAAAATGAAAACAATAAAGAGTAAAAAATATGCTTATTTACAGGGAAAGATGGAATTTGAATGACATAGCTCTCTTCCTTTAGCCCATATTTTAAGTGGGAAATGAAACAAATACATTTAATTTAAAAATAATTTGAGGTAATACACCTACCCCAGTGGAAAATGACTGCACACTTGGAACACATGGGTAATCAATTACGTTGAATTAAAAGCAAAACAACGCAGATGGAGGATACAGATTACACAATACATATGAGTAAGATGGTGAAAAAACATCCTTTTTATCTTAAAGTAAAACAAAGCATTTAAATCCACCAAAACCACAAACACACGTTGCTCAGAGAATTCTGCATCGCACTACATCAGAACAGGCCATGGGAAGGTTTCAGTTTTCCTCACAATTCCAGTCAAAGAGACTGAAAAAAATCAACAAGCACAACACACACACCCTCGCAGCAATATAGACTGACTTTCACTGCCTGAGCTAAGGCAAACATTATTTTCGACTAAGGGCTGAGTTTCAGCTGACAAGTTTACCTCTGAATAGCCACACAACTTCCTGCACAACTGAACTGGGGACTAGATGAGGTGGGAAATGCTGTTCGTCTTGAACTACCACCCTAAGAATGGGACAACTCAGCTAACAAAAGTCTAAGTCACTACTAGGTTCAAGGGTGAACAGCTTCTTGTCCTCTTAGGCACCCAGTGACAACTGCAGACACAACAAAAAGATATCACAATCAGAAAGGAAAGTAATCCATCTCTTCTTACACTTAACTAAATAAAATAAAATGTAAAAAAAAGAATCTGTCGTAAACTGCTTTTATTTTCCAAGGGCAATACTTTTAATTGCACTTGAGGACCCACTGCAGCTAAAAGGCAGAACACATCAGCTTTGTTCCTGAGTCAAAAGAAGGCATCTGGAATAAACATGGGAGGTTTCCAGATGTATATACCTGTTCTCTTTTTAAAAATGGGGACTCTCAAAAGTTTATAATGCTGTACTAGCCCATGATAAAGATGCTTGCTTACATTTTAAAGCCCAGACAAGTTTTTTCTCTAACTGCTCACACGCATACACATATACTTAACTCCATGCATGAGTTCAACTGAAATCTGCGCGACTGCTGTCATAGATGAAGCTAAGCGTACATATGTAATCACATGTAGAACTGGAGCTTGACATTAGAAAAGCTTTTTGCCTCTATTACTAAATTTCAGGAAACATCCGTTATTCTGGGCATGAGTCCTGTGATCCGTGCTTAATCTTACACGTTTCCTCTAACATCTGTAAAAATTTCCAGCTTCCCCTGACATCTTCAGCGTGCAGAACAGATTTCCAGCTCACACATCTGAAGCATGTTAAAATTGCAGAGGGCATAGCACTACCTTCTGTTCCACTTAGTATCAAAATAAAGGGATACTGCTCTTGAACTGGGAAGAGGATGTACAAGAGAGACACCTTGGGTCAAGCAGCTGGAACAATGGGATACCAACCAAGAAACGCAGGTATGAAATTCTTTAGCGAGAGACCAGACTCCTGGAAAAAAACATGTTCTCACTGCCTGTTTTCAAACTTCCCTTTCATACTTTACATTAGACCTACAAACATGGAGTTTTATCATGTTTGATCCACACCGTCCCTTTCACTTTTATCCACAAAGCTGGAATTTTTAGATCCAGTTAGGTCAGTATTTATACCTAACCTTAAGGCAAAAGAGAGAATCCATTCTGAGAGATCCTTGAGGACACTGCAGCAGTTCTGAGTCATCTCTTGAAAACAAAATGAACCACAGGCAGAAGAAGACATCTCTCCACAGGCCCAGCAGAGAAGGACTTACCAGTCTGTTGTGTTCTTTTAGGGTAAGTCTTGCTGCGGCTTCTTTCAATGCTCTGGTCAGGCCGTGGGAGCTGCACAGAAGGGTCCCTGATCATTTGCAAAGATGTCCTGCCACTTGAAAACACAACAAAATCATGGGGAAACAGGGAAAAATAATCAAGAAACAGAGGATCTTTAGATTGAAAAAAATGCTTGGCGTTTGGGCAGCATGTTTTGTTAGCTATTCACTTCTCATCCCAGCTCTAGTTCTGCAGAGTAGCACTACCCTGACTTTTATTTTGAATCAGTCATTGGCAGAATCATCAACAGATTGTGCCAATCTCTTTTATATTGGGTATTTTCAGGAGGAGCTAAACAACTAAAACAAAATGCTGGTTTAGTGCGACCTTTTGTAACCTCGAATATTCTAACATAAGATTTTCTTAAATAATTTGATTACTTCCTCAATTCTTTCTGTAAGTTTTTTATCTCAGGAAAACACATACTTAACATTGTTCAGTTCCAGTCAGTAAGGGGCTACTTCTCTGCCATGTGGAATGACAACCTAAAGGGCACGAAAAACCCCATGCAAAGCAAACTGTAATAAAGTACTCTCACTAGCACAGGCCCAAATGATAATAAATTGAGTAGAAGTCCTGATTCCTGTTTACAGTGAGGCTTTTCTTCATTGCACAATTTAAATAAGTTATTAACATTAAATAAATTATTTTATGCTCATTTTAATGCTCCTCTCCATGTGACTAAGCAGAATAAAGTATTCATAACAAAAATGTAAAACAGGCCTCATATTCCTCCCCAAAACTCCCATGTTTGCCTCTGGAAACTTACTACACAAGAGAAGTAACTGTTAGTATTGACTCCCAGTTGCTTAAACACCTGCAGTTTGATGACTTAGGTATCACACTAGCAAGTGCCAAGCAGCTATACAAATTACATATGTAGATTTTCTGAGTTATGTGAATAGACTCCACTAGGATGATTGTATTTTCACTAATAGCCCCACAGGGGTAGTCAGCACTGCAGAATTTTTATCTTCTCAAAATTTGTAAAAGAATTAAAGGACAAGAAAAACCCAAATTCTAACATTGATCACAGTAATGCTGGTTTTTGATACTCGGTTTAATGGGTTTTTTTCTCCCAAATTAGCCAGAAAACACTTCTACTCAGCTTTTAAGTTCAGCAATCACGCCAGTCTTGCAAATTCCAGAAGCAGTTTTAAGAAAACATCTGGGGATAAGACCTTCCACTCACACTGACATCTCCTTTGGTATTAACTAAAGCATCTGATCTTAAGACAAGGAAATTGCTTTCCTGAAAGCTTTCTGCCACCTAATAAGAAGTACCTAGAAGATTAAAAAAAAAAAAAAAGAAAAAAAAGGCTAAAAGATAATGTTATGGTCCCCTTACATAACACAGTCAAATGGTGGGATTATGGTTTCTGCTTTGAGCTAATGATGATACACAGCACTGTCACTGCTTTTGGTGACAGGGCACCAAAGGCAAAGGGGGAAGACAATCAAAGCTGATGGATAAGCAAAGAGAAGATTTTTGAAGCACATGAAAGTGCTGTTACTGCTGCTCTGAATTCCAAGGTGAGAGTTAACACGTCAAACACCAATTGATTATCACTATTTATCATTAACACTGTATAATCAATATGGTGCAACTAGATGACACAACCCACATTTACTAGAACAGCTACTCAGGTCAGGGGGAGTCCTCAAGAATCCCTGCAGCAAAACAGGGAACACTTCATACTAGAAGGGAAATATATACTTTAATGTGTTCTAGACAAAACTAACATTATAAACATAGCTGTCAGTAATGACCATCATCCTAACATAGCAAGCCATATCACAGATCACCCTTGAAATATCTTAAAAAAGGAAGACAAACTTCCGAATGCAAGAAGATGAATGCACCACCAGCAGGAATAACTCATAGTTAACTGCTTCGTAGTATTTTTTTTTAAATTGATTGGAAGGTCCAGGTAAGTACAAAGCTTTCTCCTCCCCAGCACTAGTGCTCTGCTCCAATCTGCTGAAATGGTCCCACAGAGGAAACTCTCATCCGCAGTACTCTGGTAGGAATCCACTGAACTCCTATCCAGTTTCATAGACAGGGTTATCTGGGTCAGGATCCAACTAGAAACCCTAAAGGCAGTACAATCATTCTCCTATTATCTACAGTAAGAAGAAGCTGGATCATGCCAGATAATGTGATAACCCAAATAATCTGGATTATTCTGAAATATGTTGAAGAAGATGGGACAGAAACACACCAGTGATCCTGGCTGGAGACAGTCGACATTCAGTCACATGAGCTCAGGCTCAGCACTGGCATAGTCATCTCTCCATCAGTTACACCTTCCTTACAAGCAAGATCTTACTTCCAAGGATAACAGACAGTTGACTATGAATTCTGATTGACTGATGACAAGTGTAATAGAGCTACTATTACACACTGCTATTAGCACCTACCACAGATACTAATTCCAATCCAGGAGCTGCTAGAGAAATTGGGGGTTATGGTTTTCTTGGTTTTAGAAAAGTCTTCCTAAGAGGCAGTGACAAAAAAACACCTAACTAATGATTGCCAGCCTTACCCATTATGATCTACGTAGTCCTTGAGTGATGGTGGAAATACAGACAGGAAGGACAGACAGACAGACAAGCCAAAAATAAATCTAAACAAACCTGGTACATTTGCAGGCCATGGAAAAAAACTCTACAATTTGCCAACATAGTAAATAGCGCCTTTTCACCCAGCAGCTTCAAAGTAACTCCAAAAGATGAAAAACTATTTTTATCCCCACTTGACCAACAAGGAAAATGAAAATGGAATAAGAAAGGGGCCTGGCTTTCAGATGTGGTTTTGATTTACTGCTTTCCACCCTCCCTTTCAGGTTCACTGAATACGCAACTCTAAAGCAATTCTAAAAATCAGACCATAAATTATTTGGCTCATAATTGCTCAGCCAATGTGACAGAATTGGATTTAAAACAGTGGTCACCAATTGCCAAATCAAGTGCCTTACTCACTAGACAAAAACTCTGTCATTTCAACAGACTTAAAAACATAAAGTCTCAATAAAACTCAGTAAAAACTATTGGGCTTCTGACATCTTACAATTTTAACTACATCCTATATTCTTCTAGTCCTTTGTGGCACAGCAGCTGGAGGATTTTAAACCCACTCTCCCTGTCACATCTTCCTCTGTATCACAGTATTAACTGCCCTTCATGTCACACTGTCAGCTTGGTTAGGTCAGGCTAAAATTGAGACTAAGTGCTCCCTATACATCCTTAGTCTGAAGTTTACTGCATCTTTCAAGGCTTGCAGCCTTGAATGCTTATCCAGCTTTGCCAGCTATTCCAGTTAGAAGAGATACCCCCATCTCTCTTCAGATCTGCCCTCATTTTTATTCTTAAATCAACAGCACTGCACCAGCAGTACTGCTACAGGATTAAACATAACCATTCAGATTGAAAGCCCTTGCCATAGCTCAAATGCAGCTGTAAAGAAGGGTATCACTGTTACAGACTTTATACACTTCTTTGCACCAACCCTTTGCTAATTCCCAGAAGAAAGGCGGCAGCCAACATGCCTCCTCCTTTTGGTATTCCCCAGTTGTCAGGAAAAACCCTTTAGGACATGAACATAATTTCAGGACTTAAAAGGAGATTTTGACTTAAAGCATTGCCAAGGCTGCTCTCACTTTCACTACGGGCTACAGCAGGCCCTAGCCAACTCTGGGGATCTGGAGAATGAGAAGTAACTCACATTTGCCCCAAAACTGCCAGACTCCCAAGGGGAGTCTGTTAAAATGGCCCTGATTCATGTTTTGTCAGCAGAACTGCTCTGAGTCATGGTCTGGGTGGGGTTTTTCTTTCATTGGAAGAAAAGAGGAGAAAAGAAGGAATGAAGAAGGAATTAACTGAAGTTTAAACAATGAAATAAATTCACCTGTACCGATGTTTATAACCTATGGATCCAAACTTGCTGAATTTTCTTGACAGAGAGTTTGATTCATTCTCTGGCACTCTATGTAGTTTGAAAAATAAAACAACACAGTAAGTTACATAGATAGGTCTCAATTACAGTCCCCTTCCCAAGAAAATAAAAGAGAAATATAAATTTTAGGTTCCAAAAAAATAATTTTCTGCTAGTTACTCTTCATCCCTACCTCCAGGCAGACTCCTTCGGGGTTGAGAGCTCCACAAAGCCACATGTTTATTCCCTTGTCTTTTGACTACACAACTTTTTATTTCGGGGTCTACTGTAAACTGCTGGCAACAGCAGCCTTTCACTTAATATTTCACACGAGCAGGCAAAAACATCATGCCACAGTAAGGAGACCACAGGAGGGATTCTGACCTTACTCATTTACAGCACTGCTAAAGCCAGCCCCAAGAATCCCATCAACTGGTTCCTAGCTAGACACCCTTGCCCGTATCTGTTAGTGTTTTTACAACAGTAAAAGAAAGTGTTTTGAGATGTGTAATATTGGAAACATTTTATACACTTCAATAAGCAAAACATTATGGAAATTCAGTGAGTCTTTCTATCAAAACCTGGAATTTCTGTACATTGTAGGAAATAGTAATGTCTGAAATCCAAAGGCCTCACTCAAGTCAATGCTGCTACAGAAAATTCGATGGTTAAATACATAAAAATGTATATGGCTGCTTAAATCCTGCCATATTCATTTGTGGATACTTCTGTTAAAGCTTACTTTATGCAAACTGAGATACTGTTTTGAAAAGTATTCTAAGACAAAAGAAACGACCAAACTACCCAATTTTAAAATTATCGTTCCACATCATTGTAAGAAAAGGGAAGGCATCAGCTTTTAAGACCATTCTATAATCAAAAGCAAAAATGTGTTTCCAGGCAGCAAGCCTGTGTTACACCACTCTGTAGGTGTAACAAGGTTCTTACTCAATATAGTCTCCCTCCTTTTGGTAATGAAACCACAACTTCATTGCTCACCTGAAAAACGTATGATGTTCTACACAGCATTTCCAGAGATATTTGCATGTGACCTTGTTACGTGCTTCAAAAAAGAAGGAAGTTTCATTGCACTGAAAACAAAACAAAACCAATCAATGTCGTTAGGAGGGATTCTGCCAGTGAAGTGAATCTTCATTCACTGAACACAAGAACCAACCATCTCATATCAATGCACGTAAGAAAAGACATCAGTATGAAGAAAAGCAGGTCTATAACTCTGTAGAATTCTTCATTTAAAAGAGGTTTTCATTTTGGTTTCTCATTGCCTGGAAATAATTATTTAAAGAATCAGTTCCTTAGATACAGAAAAACAGAAGAGAAAGGAGATTATTGAAACACTTCTGTTCCTTCATTCTTTTTATAGATATCAGCTTTTTTCCTAATTAAAAAGCAAAAAGTTTTTTTCACATAGTATGTTTCTCATGTTTTCTGAAACTGCACCTCAGACGTCAAGAAAAAATATATTCCCAAGGCTCTGTTTAACAGTGTACAAAAGAGCAAGAATAAGTGAAAGAAACTCAAGATTTGTGATAAACTAATATGAAGCAACAACACAGAGAGAAAATGCACAAAACATACATGTAGAGAAGAAGCAAGGTAAAACTGGAAATAAAAAAGATGAGAGGAAGGAATTTAAAAAAAATTCAGGTAACTTCAGAATAATTCAAAATACTGCTAAAAAGGTCAAAGGTAAAAGCCATAAAATCCACCTTAAAATCTCTTAAGGAAAACAACAAAAAAGAATATTCAAAGCTTAAAATCTAAGCACTGGAAATTGGCAGTCAGTACAGTAGACATGAGAAAAAGACAGAGAGAGATGAAAGAGAAGTCAGACATATACGAACTATAAAATACTTCCAACAGACAAGAAGAAGCAACAGGCATATCACATTGCTTGTTTCCAACAAGCTAAACATCCAAATACGTTCACATAAAATACACTTCTATATATCTGTCACTCAGTAAACTTAAGTGCTCAGTTTTGTATTTATGATTTGCATAAAGAATGAGTAGTCCCACTGACTTCAGTGTGAATCCTCAGCATGGTACAATACTGTCTGTAACAAAACTGAGTCCTAAAACCATTTCCCTGATATGTGGATTACAAAGGGGCTATGATTTATACCACTTTCGGCAGCTGATTTTAGGAAATGGATGCCCTTGCATTAGTTATACTTCTGCAATGCCATGCATACATAGGTAAAGAGTTCTGGCAAGTTTCTCCCCCTCTTCATTTAATGAGGTATGGTGACCTGAAAGCACTTTGCAAACTGTGAACTAATTCAGTATGTTCTGTAGAATTCAAAATTTCACCTCTAGCAAAAACCAATTATATCTCTATCAACAGCTGTCAGGTAGCCTCATAAAATCACAAATTACGTGCTCAAGCACCCTTTTCTCTACCTTGAAACAAGTAACAGTAAAAATGACAGAACTTTGGCCCTGTGGTTAGAATAATTGAGATTTCATTCCCTAATTAAAAAAAAACAAACAAACAAACAAACAAAAAAAAAAACAAACCAACAAACCAACAAAAAAACCTCCAAACCAAAAAAACCTGCAACCAACAAATTGGAGACATACACATGAGCTTGTTTTCTCCCATGGATTATTTTAGTTAGTTTAATGGTTGGCTGGAACATTCCCATGGAATATCCAAGGAATCAAAATTATCCTCTAGTCTTCTCTCAAAAGTACATTTTCCTCTCTAGGGCATCACAGCAAGAAAGGGGAGTACAGTAAGACATACGGCCACTGAGAATAGTGAGAACTAGGATTTGTCTGAGACAGCTATGCATAGCATAAAATGATTATATAGTAGATTAGTCCCATAAATATGTTCCTACAGTTCCTTAAAATACAGTTTCAGGCTTGATAGGGACCTTCATCTCTCTGCAGGATTCACAAGGGGTGTAATGTGGAGAAAAATAAGTTTAATTTATAAAAAGTAAAACCAGAAACTTAAAAACTGAAGCTCTTCTAAAACAGAAAAAAAATCTAAGTAACTGGTGAAAAAATTAAAAAAAAAAAGTTTCCTCAAGAATCTTGAAGATCGTCAAGGAGAAAAATCTATTTATACTAGAATTTTCAAGAGTAACCATATTGCTCTTGCTCTTCTGGCACCCAGAAACAAGAGTCTACCCAATGAAAGATCATACTGCATTTTTACAGTTTTAAAGAAGACATGTCAAGGGGTACTTTTCATTTGCTGATTTTACAAATAACAGAAATGTAGCTTCAGATTTTATGATTTAATTTACATTACAATTTCTAGATCAGACTGTCATCTGATGTGATTTCATATAAACCCACACAACTATAGTCACTGGTGCACTTTTAAAGAATAATATCAGATCAGGCCTGTGGTATTGCAAACTTTATGCAACATGATGAGTCAATTGAACTGCTGTTAGGAAAGAACTCAGTGACTCACTTTTAATATGCAGGATCTTGCTCCTTCTTTGTCCACTCCTAAATTTTACTTCTAGGCAAAGAATCCTCTGCTGCACTTAAATTTATTCATAAAGAGAGAGATTGTGGGCTGGGGGAAGGGAGGGGCAGAGAGAAGCCAGGGGTGTTTTGGGTTTTTTTAAAGAGACTTTTTAAAAGAAGGTATTTCTGCCCTGTCTTATTATTAGCCCAGTTCAAATGCCACTGGAATTCAGGGAAAGATTCCCATCAGGGAAAAGGTTCTACTTGTCCATTTTTTCTTCTTTTTTAACTTAAAGTTTTGGAATTTTCCTATATACAGAACAAATGGCACATAACACATGAAAATCAGTAAGTGACTAAAAGAGGGACAGTATAGCTACATTGCCATATGATTCAAAGATCTGACCAGCAAACATTATTGATTCCATCATCTGAAGGCATTATTTTCTAAGGTGGAAGAAAGCTCATCTCAGCTGGTAAGAAAAAAGTTTTGATGATTAACTACGTGCTGAAACATCTATACTCAGTATGCAGCAATCAAAGGCAGTCAGGAAAAAAACAGCATAGCCCTACAGATCCAATTTATCAACAAGTTCTGGCGCTCAGATCTGGAAAATGAAACAAGTGCCTAAAAATCAGGGGACGGACCAACAAGCTTTCTGATAACACACTGAAGTTTATTTATTTGAATTTGGAGGAAAAGTGCATGTCTGAAAACTACTGCCTCTGAATGGATGCTTGTGAGAAGTCAAATAGCACAGTTAAATTTTTACTAAAGAGAGAGAAAGAAAGCCTAAAACATTCATCTCCAGGGTCTTTCACCAACACAGAGGAGACAATTCATAATTCTTCTACCATTTTTCACCTTTTCTGCGAAGGATTCAGTAACTTACTGCAACTAAGTCTAATATGACACTGTATACAGCATAACTAGGTTTAGGACTTCCTCCATTTACTTTTAAAGACTTTTTAAGGCTTGCAAGAGTACTGTGATTACCCTCACAACTTATAAATGCATATATAAAAATTAGGCAGTACTGAAGGCAGTAATATCTCCCAGGTTTAATCTTTCTCCCCTAACGGAATAAATTGACTTGTATAGGTAAAGGAAGGATGACTTTACCTGTTAACACCATGAACTTTTGTTTTTAACAAAAGGCAACATTTTTAGCATATTGAACAATTGGAATTTCTTACAGGTAGTGAGAATTAGCTGAGTTTTTCTCTTATTATTCTCACATATCTGACCAAAAGAAACAAAGACCTATTGTACTTTTACTAATGATTTATAGGAAATGACAATTCCAAACTCATTCAGTGTTGTTTGGTGCCTCATAAGCTACTCCCTGCTACTCATCCTGTTGTTTTCGGAGCGCCCAGTGTACTAAAGGTGAGGCATCATGAACCATGATGGATCACTGCTTCCAGAGCAGTCCTGGTCATCTGCACGCTCTGAAGATCTCCCCTCTCCTTTGAACCAGCTTTGGTGTTTGTCTATTCTTTCAGAAAGCCAGCTGTGCTCACCAAACAAGCAGAAAATAACTTATTTTTGTACGGTGATTTTTGATCACATCTGTGATGTGCACGGGCAAGGGAGGGGGCAGGACCACATAGCCAGAGGCTGCAAAAGGACAGGCATACCCCTTGCAGCAGTACCTAGCTGTTGAGCTCTTTCACTACCTTCTCCTAATCCTGAAAAAGGGGAGACACTAAAAAACTGTGAGGACAAACATAAAATATTCCCCTCCTTTTAAATGCTTTAAAATCTTGTTCTGCAGTCTCCAAAACATGCTAAAGCTCATATTGCCATAGCCTAACCACCATTTTTAGCCATGGGAGGAGAACTAGTCTAGCACAGGGGATGCAGGTAGCTTGACTATACTACGAGCTTACAAATAGACGGGCACTCAGACTTGTAGCCACAGCCCTTATCTGTTTTATGCTCCTCTCAAATCAGCCAGAAGACTGATCTGGCAGGGCCTTTGAGATCTCCACTAAACAGTTGGTAATTGGTACAGCTCTCCACTACACACCCCACCCACCCACCCACACACTCTTAACTCAAAGACTGAAAGCATGTTACTAATGCCTTCAAAGGAGACAAGTCAGAGGGGTCATTGCTCTACCTAACCACAAAATGCCTCTGGAACTGCTAGAGCCGACATATTAGCTCAGGAGTGACCACACTGGCCTTTGCAAACAGTTCCCAGCTTGCTCTGCCACGCCAGCGTGATTACACAGCTTTCAAGCTCAAGGCTGCTTTGCGCCCAGCTAGCTCAGTGCCCAGGCAGGGCAAGCTCAAGTCCGCCTGGAAGAGAAGACACACACTTAAAATGACAGTTCTTCCCTCTAGAGGCCAGAAGATCCCTTGTTTGTGAAGTTCATGGATTACTCCAAAGATAAGAGGGCCACTATCAGTAGACTTACACCCGTTCTGTGGAGCACTGCACCCATCCACAGATCAAAAACGTTTTGAAAACCTGTGATTCAGAGCAGGTTTAAGCTGCTATAATTTATGACAAGACATATATTGGTTCCCACCAATCCAGGCTCAGAAAATGAAGAAGAAAAACCCAAACCCAAAACGACAGTAGGAACCCACAGCCAGCACACACACCACTTTTCCTAGTCACACTGAATATTAATATAGCGTAAGGTGGGATCTTGCCCCATTACAGAGCACACTGCATGTACATGTAACACAAATATTAACACTAGCTCTGAAGCTACTGCTGCCCAACATTATTCGTTGCCAGATCAGGCACATACCTGGATACTATCAATTGTTAACTCCAATAGGAAATATTCTGTCTTTATATATTTACACAGTGCATGCTAGTCATAGCTTATGTAACAGGCAATGTACTATTACTGGTTACACAAGGTCAATCTTTAAGAACATTATACAAGTCAGGAATTAATAATGCTGTGCCAGTTTGCGTAAAGCACGTCAAGATTGAAACAAACATATCTCAGCCTCATATTATACCAATAAAAAAAAAGACTAAAGAAGAACTGACAAAAAAAGCTGACAGTAACACCTTAGTGGCAATGTATTTAAGTTTATGCAGGAATTTTAATCCTAGTTCTCCTGCAAAAATGTTCATTACTGAAGATTTTGCTATCAAGCCTTGAACCAATCTTACACTCCTTCTACGATGGCTCACAAAGTGGTTAAGAAAAGGCAAGAAAACCCCCAACCAACCAAAACAAGCCCAAACCGTTCTATATGATATATTAACACCGCTGTGCTTGCTCACATCAACCCTCCACTACCACTCTGGCTTAAGTGCAAATGCAAATGACACAGAAGTCATTTGTAATTCTTGAACCATAATAAAAATCCAGATGCTTGATCTTGATGCTATTTTTGTCTGGAATTGAAATCTAAACTAAAGTGGAGTTTAGAACAGGAGGAACATCTCTTCAAACCCTGCTCAATCTTCCTAAGAAACTGCGAGAAGAATAAATCAAATTAGAAGTTTCTGCCTAGAACTTGTAACTGAAGATGGAATATAATGTGACAGGGCAAGAAGGGATACAGCTGAACCACCTTATTAATGGAATTACTTTTCAGACTTCTGACAGTTACAAAAAGCAGTTTAAAAAAAATAAAGCATATTTCCAGGGTTTTCTGAGACTATTTAAAAGAACACAAAAATCTTGTATTTAGACAAGTTTCAGCCACTAGAATGGGGAGCATTATGTGCTTTGGAATTGCCCTGAAGTTCCTCTAGCTGGCATCAGTGGTTGGTATTGCTCCTGAAAACAGTCTTTACCAACTTCACCTTATAAATTCAGCTGAGCTAGGCCTCTTCATCTGACTAAGCAAGACTGCAGAGGAAGGCATGTCTTGGAAATGTGTAAATCATTTTTAATCACACAAACAGTTTGGGGGTTTGTTCTGACTTGAAAGAACCCAAATTTCAAAATCCCTCAAAACAAAAATTTCAGACTTCCAAAAGACCCTTCTCTTACAACAAAAAATAATGAAAGCAAGTGTTTTGCACATTCAACACTTTGTGGTTTGGTGAAAGAGAAACATGAAAAGTAACAAGTACAGAAGCTTCGCATAAACTCTGAGGAGTGAAATCATTCACTTGCATGTTCAGACACAGTGCAACCAAAGTAAAAGGCGCTGTTACAGAAAACAGTATGGGTTTGTGGGGAACAGCACAGAAGTACTTGGTACCTACAGGCAAAAAGGCTCCACATCTCTCACTCCTGCATATTATTACATTTACATTCCCAGCCTACACAATCTATCAAAGCATGTTTTCTCTATTTTGTTTCATGTCCTTAGTTGAGAGAGAGATCTAGGAAGCAAGCTGTGTTCCTCACATGGGGAAAGCACAGAGGTGTGCTGTGCACCCCTTTGGTTACCCACTTCCACATAGTGCCTCCATTGTGACTAGGCGCCGTTTTGCTGCATCGGGGCGGTGCAGGGGGGGCGGCTTTGGCAGTTTCCAGCAAGCTTGCTCAACAGACATCTACGCTACCCGGAACTCTGCACAGGCATCAGACGGATCTCTTAGGTTTTCTTAAAGGACATGGCACAAAAATACACTTCTCTCATCTTCAAAAATTCTTTGTGATTGTTCGTCGTGTTCAGGGAGTCCTTCTGTGCAGTTGTCACAGGGGAAGGGTTCCTAGTTTCATGCTGATGCTTAGTGGTTTCATGGAAAGCCTAGCATGTTTCTAGCTCGGAATTCACAGCATGGGTTCAGTCAGGAGACAATGAAATACTGATTCAATGATTAACACCACTGAAAAAGAGTTTCTGTCAGCTGGTCCAGGTCATTACTGTCACATGTCAGGATAACTCACAGACGGCCAAACATTAAGGCCATCTTGTTTATGAAGGGGCAATAGCAATAGCCTTAGGCAGAAAACATATAATACAAGCAAAGTAGTAAAACATAAAACCAAAATACTGATGACCATGCTTGCACACAATAGCAACAGGTATGCAGGAAAAACATAAAGAAGTTAAATATACAGGAAGTGTTCTCATGGAAGACATATGAAGAAGTACAGGAGACTACAAAACAGGAAAGGTGAAGCACCTTTATTATAAGACAGTAAGCATAAGTATCTTCTGCTCAGTAAATCGTCAAGTTTATGAAAAGTGAAACAATGGAAACAAAAAACTCAGCAGCCATAATATGGCTGACACAGACACCCCACAGTGTATTTTTCAGGTATGGTCCTGTACAGTTAGACTGCCATGTCTGCCATCTGTCAAGGAGATCAGGATGTCCACTTGCACCCCTTTAGTGGGAAGTACACATTCAAGTTCTTTCAGTAGGTTTGAAAAAAAACTCAGACAAATTTACTGAAAGGGAGAACGAGGAAGTTATCACAAGTAACCTCGTGCAGGGGAAGAGCAACACTTCATTGGTACTAAAAGCACCAACAACTTCCTCTTGATGAGCAGGTGTACCCATGAAAGATGCTCATCAGTGTGAATAAAGGTAGCTAGTGTGTGGAAACACAAACCAAAATCCAGCCTGTAGTTTTCACTACAATATGGAAAATGTGATTCACACAAAGCACTCAATATACTCAGAAATAATTTGTTTTTCTTACTACATGATGTTAACTCCTTCACTATATGCCATAAAGCTCTGTCTAAGATACAGGAAAGTCTCCATTATTTCTTCTTTTCCTGATTCTTTTCTGTCATTCTCTCCCAACTAACTGGAAACACGTAACACATTCCAGACTTGGTATACCACATCTGAAACAAGGAAAGTGTTAATTCCCTGGGCTGTACAGTGATATCCCGGGAGCTAGGATGAAGTAAAAATGGCACGTTTACTCTCCTATCATATACTGCAAACTCATGTCCCACATGGAATGACAAAGTGATAGCATTTATTCCAAAAAGCAGAAGAATAAAAGAAATTTGTGAATTAAGTTTTCAAGCAGTATTGGAACATACAGTCATACAAATACACTGATGAGCTTTTCCTCCTTTGGGTGAAGAACAGCACAAATTGTTATGATGGCTTTAATCCAGAGACTAAGGCTACTGTTTACTTATTCCAATACATAATTTTGTTCAAAGTAACACCACCAGAACATTTAAAAAAACGGAGAGGAAGATTTTTCTGGGCCTTTTTGGCCTTTCCTTATCTTATTAGGATATGAAGCACTGTAGAAACACTTCAAATGAGTATTAGTTGCAAAGGAGATTTTAATGATGGTACACACCCTTGTACTTACTGTTCTCTTGAATGATTTCCTAAAAGTACCTGTCAAGACTTGAAATTACCAAGTGCTGTCGAAGTGTTTGCCTTGCGATCACAATAGTAAGCGTTCACCAGCCATCAACATTCACACTCTCAACTCAAGCACATTTTCCAAAGCTTCCAGGTTTTCTGCTCAGCATGTTAAACCTTTGCAGTTCCACATGGTTCAGACAAAAACTATACAAATGTGACATCAAACAGAAACTACAGCATCACTTCAATACAATTCACTCTAAGTCAAACTTGGACTTGTTTATACATGAACAGGCATTCACCCTTCACATGAAACATTGAGAAAAGTTTTCCCAACCTTCCCCCAGCCTTCAAACAACTCTCTGATTTCAACAAACACACCATCAGAAATAAAATTCCCATAGATCACCACACCACACACTTGGGAGTAACAAAAACAAAACTTGCCAATACAACTGCATAAGAAATGCTTGTTTTCAAGAATTTGAAATAAGAAACAGAACCAAGACAACCAGCCAGGGGTACACTTACATTTCCTAGAATGTACCAAACGTACCAAATGACCTCATGGAAAAATCATGGACAAGACTAACAACCACTACATAGAGGAATGAAGATACGTGGATAATCAGGAAAGGGGAATACTGCCAGCAGGTTAATACTTCTTCAAAACTATAAACTTTCAGGCCTAATATTCCAAAGAGACCTACAAAGTATTTTCAAAAAATAACTCAGCAAACTAAACTTATAACTCAACCAGATACCAAAAATCACAGACTGACTGCAATTATTTGTTTTATTGCACTTCATAATTTTCCCTACATCCTCAACACTCTCCTCCTCCCCTGCCCCACATGCTTCATAGGGGATAAGTATCTTTCTCTTTTTTCCACTGACTCTATCTTAAAACCTCTTCGCTTGCTATCAACCTGCTATCCTTGCTTCACTGGAACCAACATTGTTTTCTCTCAAATGATCTAACAACACAATGAAGTTAAACTCTGACAAATGGGTTTCGAGCTATATATTATGTGGCTGCTTCTGTTTCCAAGGTACAAAATTACTTGTGCCTCACAGCTTTGTGAGTTTTCCTCCATCCACATTTTCGTTAATATTAGGTTTCCCTGTATATTTAGCCTAGGTTAAAAGCACTATCTAACATCATAAACAAGGCACTGCAGAAGTAGTCTACTCTATTTTACAGAGCACGATATAAAATGATAAATGTTATAAAATTCCTACTTCAGTACTGTTCTGCTGAAGTTCTCTCCCCTTGCCTGCAAAATGTGGACAGAAAATCTTTCTTCCTCCTCTTTCTTTAATAAAACTGCAAGCACCATCAGGAACACACTACACTTGAGGATAAGGTAATTTTCTTGCAGTAACTATCAATAAAATTAATTTCACTTTGATGGTTTCTTGCAGTAAATTTCAATAAAATAAATTAGACTTTGATGGACACACAAAATTTCCCACTTCATTAGACCTGAGATTACTTTTTTTTTTTCCCCAGGCTTAAATAAAAACTTACATCTTTTCCCAGGACTCTAAGTTCAAACTGTGTCTCCTTGAAGTGAACTTTTGTAATTCTAGGCCTGTAATATTGGAAAAAAAGACAGAATTTCATGAGACTTTAATTTCATGCATAATAAAACATAAAGTTGTATATATTTACATACAAAGACAAAAAAGAATTCACAGGTAGATTTTTTTTTTCAGGTATGCACCAGGTATCAACAGAAAACTAGCAGTATTTAAACATTTCAGCATGACTATGATAAAGGTCAGCTATTTTTTTCAAAACTTGGATTATCAAAGAATTAAAAATCTGTATAATCCAGACAAAGATTAGGAATTCCAGCTATACTTTTTTTTTATAGATAAAATTAACCTTTCAAATAGATACCACAAATCATACATTTCCATACAACAACATGGTTATTGTTTTAGCAGACTCCCATTTAAATTATACATACCAGAAATATTTTCCTACTTGTTTTTTGTTCTTGTAGACAACAACTCCTATGGGTGTTAATCCTAAAAAATATTCAGATTTGTTTTCACCCTAGAAAATAAAAATGCATGTCATTCATACAGTTGCAACTTGTATCACTGTAGCAGTGAGGTCTAGTGAGGAAGTCAGCCTGATGACTGACTTGAACATACTGTTTCACTCTCTGTGCAAATTAGAAAATAGTACTTGATCTGCTGATGAAAACTTCTATACAAAAACTTGTAGGCACAGAAGCAAAGAGGCAAGAAAGAATGGCAGTGAGGGAAAGAATGGGAGATTCCACATACCATGGTGAAAAAGAAAAATAACTTTTTTTTTTTAAGGAATTACTTTCAGCTATTTGGCAAACGGCCAAAACTCAGATACTAAACTCTTTATTCAGACATGAATGCAACAGACATCCAACCTTTCAGCTGAAGGTACATAGTGATTTTCTGACCTATTCTACTATAATATAACCTCACAGCTGGCTTCTCCCTCCTGAACCTGCGTACTGCTACCAAGTGAAGTAGCTCCTTTGAGAGATTCAGAGCATTTTGTTTAGAATGGGTAGCAACATGCAAGGAACAGCCGCGTGCATCGTCTCCACCAAAGGAAACCGTTCCTGAGGTCAGTATCCAACTCACAAACTGCATCAGGAGAGAACAGGATGAAAACTCTGGTGCCAAGTGGCAGAAGGCCCCTGCCTCCCCAGCTTACCATCAGTAACCAAAGTCAGATGCACCCTACACTTGAAAGAGTACAAACCTTGGTGCATGAGATCAAAAGAAAGTCAGATGCAAAAGCTCATTTAGCTTTTTTAGCAAAAGCTCAAAAGCTGCCTACTTGAGGCAACGAGGAAGAGCCCTGCAAGCTCTAAACCAGCAGAACACGAACCACAAAAAACATCATCTGTGAGACGGACTGACTGTAGAAAGTGACATTCTGTGTGACTACTGATGTGAGAAAACTCAAGCACACCTCCACGAGCTCTGCCTGTGCTTCTCCTCCTAACTGCTAAAGGCAACTTTACTTTTAATATGACCAAGCAAGGAAAAGAAGTACACCTCTTCATATGTGCAGCTTCAGTCTCAAATGAGGGCTTCTGTTGCTGTTGTAATATAAATAGAAAGGATGATATTCATGGGTTAGACTTAGGGATATTACAACTCACCCCTCATTACCCAGGCAGGGATCTCATTGCACAGCAGAAGCAAGCTAAGAGAAAAAAAAAATTCCAGGCTCTGCTAATTTAATATGATTTTGTTGGATCATGTTGAATCTTGTTCCAGTAACTCCCCCAGCTTTCTATGGGTGGGAGGGGCACAGAGCATGGGATATGAATACAATTAAGCCACAGGGTGTATTAAAAAGTACTTCATATTGCGAGCTACACAATTTTCAGCAGGAAATACATACTTAATCTTCTGGTAGTATCTTGATTTCTTTTTCTTTCAAGTAATTTTACAAAGTACTGACATCTAACTCAGTGAACTATCTACATTACAACTCCCCATTTGAACTTCTGATTTTCTTTATTCAAAAAAACCTGCCACAAGTGCAATTATTCAAACAAGATAGAATAATGTTTCCACCACGAGCGCATAGCCTCCAGGTGATAACTTGGATCCAGTCCCAACGTACATGCTGTTTTACAAAAGTGGAGGGTTTTGCTGAGGCAATACAGACAACTTGCAATGCTGCAAGATACAGCAGAGGAAAAGCTGGAAACATACTCTGAATCTTCAGCAAAACCTTCACAAAGAATATTAAAAAAACCCAGACATGCTGCTGCTACCCCACCCTAGTTTTTGCGACGATATTGAAAAGGTTTCAGGACACACTTTCTGTTATTTATACAAGAATAACGTGCAAATTCTTGTGTCAAAGACAACGGTTATAACCCTCTCTCATCTCTCGTGACACTTGCACTAATTACTTCTTATTTATCTGAAGTGTTTTTCCCAGAGTATAACTGATTGTCTTTTATAGGTGTAATACAATCACAGTCTTTCATCTGAAAACCATTAGGCTTCTGTATGCATGAATCACTAAATCCCCTCAGTCTGTAAATATATCTTCCTTTGCAATTCTTAAGTACAGCGTTTCCTTTCAAGTTATTCTGTGGCAACTAAACTATATAAATACTCTCCCTCACATTAGTAGAAGAAAATTTTTTTCATCGTTACCAAGTTTAAAATATTTAAACTATACTTACATAAACAGGATGGAGATCGACTCCATACATTTCCAGGGATTTGGCCACCCCTAAGTAGTTCACTTCTGCCTCAGCAGGAACTTGACCCCTGTAAACAAAATTCTGTGTAAGAACCTTGCACTTCCAGTCAACATATTAAAATAGATCATATTAATAAATACAGTTTGCTGGCAGGTATGCAACCCTTCCTACCATTTGTTTAGACTGTCATTATCCTTTCAGCACTGTACTTCTGCTTGCTCCAAGTGAGACTGGACAGTAGGAACAAACTTTTATAAACTCTCTGTTGTAAGATCCTACCACAGATGTATGCTATCATATATGCAATGTATGCCTACTATGGTGTCTAATCCTTTCCCTGCTGTCACAAACACACTCCAGACATTCCATTTTTAGGCTTGAATATGCAAAATAACTTTTTTTCCAATACCTACATGATTATTAATAAATCAGGAATGGAATCATTGACTAGGGTACTATTTCGTCATAGCAGTGCTGAAGCTACAAAGGATTTCTGAAAGCAGAGTTCATGGCTTCAGATAAAATATTTCTTTCTTCACAAAATCTTGCCTACAGGAAGTCACACCAACTGGTAATACCCAAGTCTGCTACTGGGAAAACAAAGTTTGGAGTCTGTCTCAAGGGATTGCCAGTTTCAAAGATCCAGCTTGCCTTCCTATCTGCAAGTACCACTTCATCAGTTAAAAACTACCATCAGCTGCATGCTGATAGGAAACAATGGGGGAAAACTGGTGGGGGAAAAAAACCTGGCTACTAGGAACATATTTGACATCTCTGATGAAGGATTTATTTTCAAAAAGAACAAAATTGCTAAATAAATTCAACAGCTTTCAACAGACTTATCCTCAGAATTTAATTTGTTCTTCCCTTAATAACTGCCATTGATACAAGAGCAAGACACTCTGTTGCAAGCCTGAAATAATTGAAACTGCATTTTCATCTTCACTCCTTTTTAATACTTCTGCAAAAGCTACTGGACTGTTATTGGGAAAGTACAGCACATCTTGTGAAAACATCAATTCAAAAAGATGCACATCCTTCTTCACCCTGCGATTGTTCTCTTGGGGAAATAATTCACTGCATTTGCTACCTTTCAAATTCAAGGAGAACTCAACATTTTGACTCAAGACCTGGCAAAGTCCTGCAATATGCACATTCTCGCTTCTTGTCTCGCTATTCTCTCCAGCCTAGCAATTACTTTCCAGGTTTTCCCAACTTTGTGTTATGCCTGACAAGGTAAAAAACACATCCAATATGAAAGACATGAAACAGCAGTGCTTGCATGAATACAACAGTATTTAAAATGCCTTCTTTGTATCTGGGAGATGGGCTGCTTCAGCTCATCTTATCCACGTAGCAGCACTGATACTGTTCCAAGGACTCCTGGAAAAGCAGCAGACCTGAAGCTTGTAAGAGAAACCCCTTACTTCAAGAGCTGGATTTCCCAGTAGATCTGTGATTCATGTCTGTATTCAGAATATTCAGAAAACTGGATATTCAGCACATCAGCATTGCCACATCTGACATGTCTTTTATCCATTTCTGCTATAAAAGTTTACTCCACAGCTTGATTTTTTTAAATCTTGTTGGTAGTTCTCAGAAATGTAAGCAAAACATTCACTGGAGCAGTATTGTCTTACTGAGTTCCGAGGCAGGCTAAATACCAGTCCTGAGCAAAGTGGATTACCCCATTACTGTATTAGTGCTAGAAGCCAACACCAATTTAAATACCTCTGTTAGTGTTTCCTTACTGACCATACTTAGAAAAATGCTGATGTGCTTATCCTACTCTTCTCACCTGTCTCTGAAAGTACCAAAAGGCTCAAATGTCAAATAAGTGTGTGCATGTGTATAAATATTTTCACAATGATATATGATTTATAAGAAAGTGTATTTGAAAAAATATTAAAGGAAGTAAAGATGTGAGCTGGAGCTTCTGATGGAAGCCGGAGGAAGAAGTCCTCCCAAATGCAGATGGAGAAGACAGAACATGAAGGGGAGAGGGGAATGTCAGGGACTGAAACAATTCCCACCATTACAAAGGGTAAGTGTTTCATTTTTATTGTGCATGAAAACACAAACTCTCTGCAGCATCATACAACCTGACAATACACCCCAAAACTGAAACAGTCTTTGCAGTTGGTAATGACAGAGCAGGCAATGTAACAGCCCTGCAGCTGACATGCACCGCTCATTTAGATGGACAGAGCACCTGAGTGCCAGTGATGGCCCAAACAATACTGAAAGCTATTCTCAAAGCTAACTATCAGGGGCGTTTTAGCTTTCCTTATGCCCCACTGACAGCATGTAATATCGATTCAAAATACACCAACAACTGACTTGCCAAGTATCAGTTAGTCCCAGATCTGCTGCAGTCTGGAATAGGCAATGTCAGAGGGCCAGTACAAGCTCTCCCATTTGCACTGAGGGATCATATCCTTCCTCCAGGACCACGAGCATCTGCTTCCTCACGTGCAAGCCCTGAACCTACTGCTTGCTTCTCCAGATGAGCATGACAACATAAGGTCACCTCACCCTGCTATCTGACTTTGGGATTGTCATGCTGGTTTACAGGTGGGACAGCAATTGCAGTAGGCAGGCTGCAGAGACTTGATGCAGTCAGAAAATCCCCCTACCTCTGACTTCCCTCACCTTACTTGATTTAGAAACTTGCTCAAAAAAATGCATCCTGAATGAATCCCTGAATAGCTATTGTGCCATGTAACAAACTGAGAGATAACCTGCAACCAAAAACAGCTTCTCTGGAGGTAACTAGCAGAATACGTGCAGTGCCACAGCTGTGTTGCAAAAAAACCCCGTGCTTCCATGCTGGGCTCCAGAAAGGATAAAGAAGTTCTTCCAAACCATACCACAAACCTGTCCCTAGAATGTCTTTGGTATGTGAGATAATTTGGGATATGCCCTCAGCCATTCTAGCTTCAAACTTCTTAACTAAAGAGACCGCTGTCAGCTATGCAGAAGTCAATGCTGGCAGTGCTGACAATGTCAGGCTGAACTAGCAATGGGTACACCTTAGTTTTACTCTCTTTTCTGATGCTGCTAAATCCCTGACACCTAATTGCAGCCAAGCAGCAAAAGTATCAGAGCTCTAGATCAATAAGCGTATAAAAACACTAGAGACAGTGTTAAAACAGTTATCACTCCTTTTTGCAACCACTGTTCCCCCGGCTTCTGAATTTCATCTTCAAGGTTATAAACTTTTTGAGGCAAATGGGTCTTGGTCTGGTTTACTACACTAATGACTACAGAAACTTGAGAGAGAGGAATGAAGGTTTCTTAGTATCAGTGGCCTGGTACATAGCAATTCATCTCAAGTTCCACTTCTCAAATACAACTGCTGTGATGTTGAACCAAACAAACTTTCTGTGACTCAGTTTCCAATCTCTGGAACAGAAAAAACAGTACTTCACAAAAGGACCTGTAGTAAGGTTCTCTGCAACGCATCAATTGCTATAAGGCAGTCAGGCAATGACATAGAAATAATTATTGAACAATAGACTCTATTCCCTGAAAAAGAAAGCTCAGGTCAATGTGGCAACTGGCACAGACTCCAACTACAGGAGGACTTTTCAAAGAGAACAGCTGTATCTCTGAGTTAATACCTATTCTCATTAAACAAGGCACAAATAACACTAACACACAAAACTACAGGCAAGAAATTATTTAACCTTTATCCAGACTTCATTATAGCAAGAGAATCAAGAAATCTAGATCTACATACAAGATGGCTAGCTCTGATTATCTCTACATTACTTTGACAAAGGGCATGATGAACATACTCATAAAATGTTTCTTACTGCTCTCACCTTAATAAATGGTTATATCACAATTGCACCTAACTTGGATTTGTTAGAACAAGCTTCTTTACACTTAACAGGAACATGAACTTGGAGATAAGCAAGTAAATGTTTATTTTGGCTTTATGTACAGTTGAACTTCTGGCATATGTTTTATTTTCAAAACCTATTTCACGTTTTGCATTTTTGAAGGCACTCTGGTCTAATATTTGGAACAGCAGCTTGGGAAGCCAAATCTCTCTGACTTCCAGTGCTTTCATACAGTGACTGGTGGTTCAGCCTCTGTTACTCATACACCAAAAGTACAACAGTCTAAAACTGATCTCACTGAAAGTATTTCATATGTGGAAGGCCATTTCTAAAAATCAGTAAGTGGGAGAAAAAGTGGCTCTGAATTGCTGGGGATTTTTTTATATTTTTTGTATGTCTAGAGACAGAGTTATACCTCCTTAAAGAAGATGACTACTTACACAGCTGCTGCAAATGCATCTAGTATTTCAGCTATATTCACACAGGATGACTTTCTGGCTCTTCCTTCTTCACTAGAAATTACGTTCTTTGCTCCAACTTCCCTACGAGATTGCTATGTTTTTCCTCTCTATGTTGCTGCCCTTGTTCCTCTCTCAAGCACTGACAGAACCGATGGGGCCAGAGATTGCTAGTTTGTATCTTGCTTTGCTTATCTGTTGGGCACTCCATTCCATCTCCTCATTGTCCATATTGCAGTTTTGCTTCCTACTCCGTTGACAAGTAATCAAGGGAAGGCATTGTATGCACAAATTGCAGTTTGACAGAAAATCAACTGAATCCCAAAACAGCATCTTGGGATCCACCATCAGGCAGAGATTATCCAGAATGTCAATGATAGTACAACTCACATGTTTTGCATCCAAGGTGATTATTATTCCAATAACTGCAAGATGGAGAATTGAAGTTTTGCAGTCCCTGTTATAAAAATGAATCTGTCTTTTCCAGCTTTTGCGAAGGTTATGTTGGGATTGCATGAATCTCCCAGGTCTGTTGACATACATGTTTCAGAACTCTGCAGTTCTTTGTCCTGTCTGCAGTGTGCCTAATATTCTCCTCCTGCAATCTCTTCAACAGTTGCCCCTGCCAAGTACCATAACTCTAGCTTATTCCTGCCTCTCAGCTCCTTCTCACATATAAGAAATGTTATCAGGTACAGTTTCAATGTCTGTGAACTTCTGTAGTACCTCGTTCAGTAAACCAAAATTATTTCGAGGCCCACCAGATACCCTGTGTTTCCACTGCTTTAAGGTCACACGCGAAGTTTTGGAATTTGTTTGGTTTTTGTCCAGAAACCAGCACTTTGAATGCCCTGTGTTATTCAGTGCTGTCTGATGACTCTGTTTCTAGGCGCTGCTTTTTTTCTTATAAATCATATGTTCTTCCTTACCGTGGAATCCATTATATTGACCACCGCCAATATGTTTTATGTAAGTTATGTTGGTTAATAAAATGAAAGGACTTTATGCTTGTAAAAGCAAACTGTCTCTTTAATTCATGCAGATGTTGCAACTGAGATTATCACTTAAACCATGGGCATACAAACTGCTTTCCTGGTACCTCCTGCAATGTGAGCTGCTCCCACAAAGATTCATGCAGGTTGCTACAAGCACTCCTTCATTATCCCAGCTAAGGATCTGGCAAGAAAATAGAGGCTTCATTGTACCAAGTGCTGTACACTATTAGATTAAAAGTGGTTTTGTCCTAACACTTCATTTGAATACACAGGGCAGTGTCAAGAAAGAAATGTTATTATCCCCATTTTACAGACAGCAGACTGAGGCATGGGCATAATAAGCAATTTGTCCAAAATTATGCAGGAAATCTGCCCTGGAACAGGGAACTGAACTCACAGATTTTTATTTCATTCTTTTTAACTACAAAACGAAGTGGAAACAGGAGTGCTATTAAAACTGCTGGTTCTGAAAGACCCGTACCTAGGTCTGACAGACCTCGTATTTCCAGTTATTGTCCTACTCAGTTCCTAAAAGAACAACTCCAATTACGTAAAATGTTTTCTCTTTCTGAGGGATGTAACTGGATGCCCTGTGTTCCTTCCTTGGGTCTAGAGACCTCCACTCTGCACAAGAAGCTGCTCCCTTCCCTGCCTACCAAACATCTCCGAATCTGATGTTACCTGCCGAGTTCCCAACAGTACTGAGTTCTTACATCAGAGTTTTGTGTATCCGCTCTATGGCATCTTCCAGCTCTTCCTTCTGGTCTGGAACGAAGCGGTACTCCGAGACGTAACCCGCAGTGTGCTTATATGGGTCATAGTCACCCAGCTCAGCTAGAGGACACAAGAAGAAAAGAAAGGTCACTTACTGTCAACGCTTTATGTTAACAAAAAAATATGTTCCATAATCCACCTATTTGTTGCCAGCCACCTCCTTCCAACTGACTGTCAATTTACCATGCACTCAGTCAAAAAACCCAAAGACAGTACAGAACTGTTCATATTAGCGCACATAAAACCAACAAAAAATGTCTTCAATCATTTTAAAAGAGAAATGGAAGGTTCAAAAAGCTAGAGGTTTTGACAGGAAATCTGCCACTTCTACAGGACTAGATATAATTTTGTCCAAGCCAGCAAAGTTGAATTTTGATGACGTATATTGTTTGGCAGCATATGTAAAATAAGTGTTGAAGAAAGTCTAGTTTTTGGAATACCTGTGCCCTCGCAATAAGCTGTAATATTACAGACAGAACTGATCCATGTTCTTGCTGGGACTTCTAACACAAATGTCAGTGTGGGAATGCGAATGGAGACAAATATCCTGAGACACCTAGAGGTATGCCCTTCTAAGGGTAAGCATTGGTTCTTGTGAGGAAACACCAGACTTCATTTTTCAATACAATATCAATATATTTCCTGAACATTAAATTCACTTTCAAAATAAAAATATTTTTAAAAATAATTTTCTTAAAGAAAAGAACCTAATGAATAGCTGATATAATTTTCTTTGAAACAACCTTGAATTTGCATACATTAGTCATACCAGTTTACATGTTGCCATGCAATTATAAAATAAATACGCACCTTGGTCAGAACTCACTTCTACTGATCTTAACTCTAATTGTATCTATCTGAGAAACTCTGCGAAAGTTAGTATTTCAATTTTTTAATAACCCTGAGTAAAATTTGTGTAGACTGGGTTTCTCTGAGAAAAGCTTCATGGAAGGTTTCTATCCAATGCCCATTAAGCCAAAAAAATAGCCAAAAGAAGGCTTCAGGAGACAAGAAAAAACAGACTCATCTCATAACTCATGTTTCTTTCCAGAATTTAATGACGTTTCTAGAACAAGACAGCGATCTGCTCAGTAGAGATGTTGAGAAGTTTCTCTAGAAAACCTCCGTAAAAATGATGTGGTCCTTGCCCGTAGCAGGAACAAGAACAGGAATGACTACAACAGCAACAACTCCAGCATTCCCAATAGGAAAATGGGTATATTCTGCAAACTGTGCCATCAGTAATGATTTTTCCAGCATTACCACTATAATAGTCTGCAGTCTTTGGCCATGAAAGGAGGAAACGATTCATGTGCTAAGGACAGGATCTGCCCGGAGACCAAATATGAAATGCAGGCACAACCTGCATAGAATCATAGAATCATAGAATCGTAGAATCATTAAGGTTGGAAAAGACCCCTAGGATCATCTAGTCCAACTGTCAACCCAACACCTCCATGCCTACTAAACCACGTCCCGAAATCTACACGTTTTTCAAACTCCTCCAGGGATGGTGACTCCACCACCTCTCTGGGTAGCCCGTTCCAATGCTAGGCCACCCTTTCAGTAAAGAAATTTTTCCTAATATCCAGTCTAAACCTCTCCTGACGCAACTTGAGGCCATTTCCTCTCGTCCTATCACTCGTTACTTGGGAGAAGAGGCCAACCCTCACCTCTCTACAACCTCCTTTCAGGCAGTTGTAGAGAGCAATAAGGTCTCCCCTCAGCCTCCTTTTCTCCAGACTAAACAACCCCAGTTCCCTCAGCCGCTCCTCATAAGACTTCTGCTCCAGACCCTTCACCAGCTTCATTGCCCTTCTCTGCACCCGGTCCAGCACCTCGATGTCTCTCTTGTAGTGAGGGGCCCAAAACTGAACACAGTATTCCAGGTGCGGCCTCACCAGTGCCGAGTACAGGGGCACGATCACTTCCCTAGTCCTGCTGGCCACACTATTTCTGATACAAGCCAGGATGCCATTGGCTTTCTTGGCCACCTGGGCACACTGCCGGCTCACGTTCAGCCGGCTGTCAACCAGCACCCCCAAGTCCTTTTCCACCGGGCAGCTTTCCAGCCACTCTTCCCCAAGCATGGTGAAAGCAGAGCCTGTGGCTAGAGCAGGAGATGGGTAGAGGACTCTGGGAGAACACGTGGCCCTGGCTCCTCCTCCAGATCTCAGCAGCTTCTAGCTTCACTGGTAAAGACACCACTGATATCATTACAGAAGCAGAGCTTCTTGCTATTACTGAATTCCCACAAACACACTTCATCTCAGTTTGGAAAAGAAAAAAGCGCAGTCTGGCACATCACCCTTGGAAAGGCTGTTGACCTCAGTGCTGATGCTTTGGGTTCATGTTTTCAGTATCTGACACAGACATTTCTCAGGTGTCTTTGTATACTTTGAACAACTGCAGGCCCTAAATAAAAGGACAAAGCTTTTTATAGAGTCAATGGGAATGTATGCTTACTGGTGCCAGGACTAACTTCAACCCACTGTATGTAATCTTTGCCATGCTTTAATTCTGCTCTCTCATGTAAGCTTCCTCATTGTTTTCCAATAGAATATCTGAGACTAGAATCACAGGAACAGGATTTTAAACCAAAACAACAGCTGCCCATAATCTAACCACCTTACAAAATGACTAAAGGACAAAAATTTATTCTTTTTACTCATTTCTCATAATATGATTAAGATGTTACCATCATTACATATTTTTCTGCTTCATATTTGCAGTATTTTTCAGGGAGGGCACATATGCCAGTAAAGTGAAACATGCATTGCGAACAGTTTTTCAGAGTATGACATCACATTTCTTAGACAGCAAAATGAAGTTAAAAATAATTGTACAAAAATTAAAACTGCCTGAAATTTTAGCTTTTTGGAAACACATATAACACACCATGAAATTCTGTATAATGCCCACTCCCATTTCATACACAAGTTATTCTGCCTTGTTATTCTAAAACAGAAATGAAAGGAGTACTATTTTTTATGTTATGTTAAGTAGTGTTGAGTCACACTTGGAACACCAATAATACAAATAATCTTTGCTTAATACATATCACTCATGAGAAATCTAAATTTCACACAGAACAAATTACAGATACAGGTCCCAGCATGGCTTATCATACATTTTTGGTTACCAATTGTGTTTGAATACAGAGCTTGAACTGTAATGAGAAAACAATAACTAACTGGTAGACAGACAGCTCCGTTCTAATTGATTGCTAGTTCAATCAAGTATGCAGGATATAACATCCACTTCTGAAAAGCTAACTACTGATGGGTGAATGCAAATAAATTAGAGATAGAATTAAAATTCTTCACTTCAGGTCAAAACACATCCTCCCTTCAAGCATAGGCGCATTCATACTGACATAATGTAATTTTTGAAATAATCTTTTATTTGACAGACTTTGTTAGCTGGAGGCTGCCAATAGCCCATCAAATCTGTAAACCTCCTGGTGAAGGTTTTGTCATACTCTATATGCAATCCAGAGTAAGTCCTAAAGTCTTAAGTACATGAAAAAGTATTCTTCAGCAAGGCAAAGAGACCCTTCAGACTGACTTTTCAGTTTCTTCTTTACATTAACTTCTATGTTGTTTCGATATTATATGCATAAAGTGTTAATGAAATCTTCAGTCACCACTTAAAATTAATCATAATACAGGATTAAAAGAAATAAGCTCTCAGTTGGCCAGAAGAACTTACACTGAATTACATATGCTCCCAGCTGTGCTGCAGTGTTGATTGGACAAGGCAAGCGACCCTGTAAAACATCTTGCTTGACCTGCAAGAAAAACTGATACCTAAAACACAGAAAGAAAACAAAGCTATTATTTCAATATTGAGTCCGATGCTCCAAGTAATGTTTCATCATCTTCCAGTTTACTGAAGACATACCACATACCGTAACTACATGACAGTCAAAAACTGTATTCCTCTCTGAATGACTTTTCCCCTATCGACCTTGAAGTAACAACTAAGATTAATCTAGTGAAAGAACCTGGTTAGGAGAGCACTCTGCAGTTTTCCCATCTGCTTATATTGTGCAGATACAATTCATTTTACTCCTAAAAAGGTAATTTCTCTCTTTTGACTTCCGTAGAGCAGTCAGGAACTGGGGAAGAGGGCTAGGAATTAGAAAAATTGCACAAGAAACCTATCAAAGGGCCGAAGTTTAACCTGGTCAGTGGATCAATGTAAGGGAGAACTGAGTATTGGATACTTCTTGACTCAAAGGTTTCCTCTCCACACACCAGAGTATCAACTCTAGAGCAGCAAGCAGATTTGATGGAGTCCATACTCCCAGGAAAAAAATGAACAGGCATACCATCAGCAGCTAACTGTATCTGTCATAGCATAGGGTACTTTCCTTCTTGGAATAGAAATAGCAGGGGTAAAAATGTAATTTTCAAAGTCATAACCTTCTTCCACACTTGATGAAGTATGTACTGAGAGCACTTACAGTGAAACAATATGCACAAAACAGATGGAAAAGTAAAGACAAGAAAACAAGTCATCATACAAAGGATCTTCTTGGTTTTGCAACTCCCCATACTCATTTATAGGAAATCTTTGAAACGCTGCTTGGGTTTTGTCTGGGTAGTGCAATAGATTTACTCAGTGTTTCACATCATCCTAAGCAAATTTCTTGCACCAAGTTCATACTAAAGGTAACAATACTGAGGAGGTAACTTTATAAAGAAAAAAATGGTCATCCATACAAGCATATAGCTTTTTCATTATTCACTAATTCAACTTTATCTACCTAGAGCCATTCAGCTACACTGCAAATAATTTATTGTGTGTTAGTACAAGTTACTTATGAAAGCACCTTGGAATGATCTGTATGTTCAAGGTGCATCTACGCTGATTTCAGGGAAGTTCTCAAACTGCAGGTTACATGATAGCTGATACACAAATCATTTAAGATCCAATCAAATTTACTAGACTTTATCCACCCAGAAGAGCCTCTGAATAAGGATACCAGTGTCTTTCTGGTTAATGATCCCCCAGAATTTGTGCTGTGACATATTATAGTAGGAATGTTCATCCTTAAAAAAATGGCTAATATTCTCCACGTTAATGGACCACGACACTGCATAAGAATTTTCTGGGAATGTCATTAGGCAACACAAAGCACATACACTCCATGTTTCCTCACTCTAAGCAGTATCTCAGTACTGCTTCTAGCTTATGCTTGCCAGTCCTACCTAGACAAATTGTATCTGTATGAATGATAAAGACAAAGATGATTCTACATCTACTGTACACAGCATCTTCTTTTTAACATGAAATGCATTTCTGATATGCACCCATCTTTCTGTTAGCACTTCTGCATCTACAGTGCAGAGCTTCATACCAGATGATGCTACAAATGTCTTTTCCAGGTAACAAGTATCTATATTTCTGCATTCTCATAGTGTAGTCTCAAAATAAAGCAGGATAGAAAATGGCAAAAAACACCACCTCCCTGCAAAAAACAGTCAGAGCCAACTGTTAAGTGCTTAAGTAACTCCTGTAAAGTGAATGATCTCAATTCCCACTGAAGCCACTAAGTTCCTCACAAAACCAGGCCTTTTGTCCAATCTTGTAGCTAAAGTACTCTCATCTTGTGCACTGTCAGGTTTGTCATGCATATATAATAGTGCCTGAGCGCTAGTTTGCTCTAGCAAACACATCCAGTAAATGTTAATATGAATCACCGCAGTGTTAGCTTTTGCCTACAAGCCAGATAGATTTTGCTGTGAAGCAATTACAAATTTGACAGGTTTTCATTATTTGCAAATAGTAATCATGTAACACCACAGATCATCAACATCTAATAACAATAGACTCCACTCTCATAGCCATTAAAATAACAAACACATGCTCCAAAGAAACCCATGGCTTAGCACAAAACAGTTAACACATCACTGGAATTACACACTTAGGCAGAAAATTATTATTATAAAGAAAAATAGGGCCTTTAATTGCTGCTAAGCAGAAGGAGGTTTTATTCTTATTATGTTTTTTTCTGAAAAGGCATACCTTCCTTCCAAGGTTTAAAAGCCTATAGGAATAAATGCTCAGAATGTTGAGGGCATTTGACTATTCAATGTGTTTTGTTGAAGAGTGTCAATAAAAGCATATCGCTTTCTTATGCCTTCCCTCTGTACCTTCTAAGGTGCAAATTCTGCATGAGCAAACACTGTGCAGACATGAACAGAGGCTTACTAATTATACTAAAATGCTTCTCGACTAGATTTGCACACCTAATCAGCAGTGCAAATCACTGACTGACCTCATCACTAGGCAAAGAGAAACAGTTTTTGAAAATTTAGCCCCTGTCATTTCCCAGACAGAAATCCACCCTGCCTCGCAGGTAGCAATCACAACAGATTTGGTGGCCAAAGCTCCCTTCCCAGGACCATCTATCTTCCCCTGTAAGCAGGGTTGAAAGTGCGTCTGGAAGAGTACAGGAAAACTGCATCAAACATTCATGGTACAGGAGCATCACATTGCGGTCAGCTTATGCTCTTTTACCTGCAAGGTCACAGTGTTTATTATTTTTACCAGGCCAGCCTCAATCTTGTTATACTGGAGACTTCTGTTCCTGCTGTGCCAGTATGGAAACAAAAGAATTTTCTCACTCTGGTACAAGAAAAATATTCTGCCTGTGCTGCAACAACTGCCACCTTTGATTAAGGAAAATTAAAAACCCTGTGTGCATTCTAATGAATTCTCATGTGTCATATTCTTAGGACATCAAAAGAAATATTTTGGCATTTATTAATGCAAGCCAGCATGCTAATTTTGTCCACCTACCTATCCAAATTCTCAAATTTCCTTTTGAACCTAAACCTAATTGTCTCAGACCTTTCATAAATAAAGCAAACAGAAAACCCTGTGCGTGAGAGTTCATGCAAGCATGTGTGTGTATGTGTCTGTGCGGATTCGTGTGCATGTGTGCATCCTCATATTTTGTAGAGGCCAAGCTTAGTTAAAAGAATCAAAAGCATGCAACTCTTCAATTTCCTTCACATATTTTTAGAAAGACTGAAAGAAATCCTCTTGAAAAACAGGTCTGGAATTTAAGCTATGGCCAATAAAGAAGAAAATTCCGTGTATTTATATTTTATATATATATATTTACGGTTGGACTCGATGATCTTAAAGATCTTTTCCAACCTATATGATTCTGTGATATCCAAGTAAACTCTAAATTTCATTATAGCACAATATAAATGCAGCTGTGACAATGCATTCCTTAAAAAAGCCCACAAATGCACAACAAGTCCCTTTGATTTTTGATGCACCAGAGAGCACCTTTTCATCTTGGGCTTCCAAATAGTTGTCCATACCAACCACTGTGAAGCTAGTTGCAATTCTTTTCCTACACATACATGTTCAAGCAGAAAACATTCAGATGTTCAAGAAAAAACAAACAAACAAACAAACAGAACCCCCACACACCCTGACAATATGCTCGTGGCTGGAACAGATTACTACCCTGAAATCAACAAACTACACTCTTATTAAATACTCTACCTTGTTATTTCTTCTTTAAGTTTACACGGATCCTCTGCATAGAATTTAATGCCAAAATACAGAGTGTATGGTGGTCCAGCTGAGGGAAAAAAATATTTGGTGCAAAAGTTAGTTGTTATGAACTGCTAATTGTTACGAATTGTTACTAGCTGACTACAAAACAGCTACTAAGAAGCCTGTCTTAATATTTTATGAAACATGAAAGTTTCAGAAAAAATCTTGCATCCACATAGCAATCTGTACATCTATACTCATTACATGAGGAAAAAAAGTAACAAACGGATTTTTATTAATATTTTTCTAACTTGTGTTCATTTGTTCAGTTTGCCTGTCTACTTTGAATTTTTGCTTATTTTGAAGATCTGATTTTAGATTTCATCACTAACTTACTATTTCTCCAAGATTTTTTTTTACTGCTTGATTTTGACTTTTAGATACTCTTTCCACTGAAACTTTTTGAAAAATATAATTGTGCATGAAATGTGATTCCTTGTCATAACTAATAATACTGAATACTAATCCCTTCGACACTTTCAAATATCTTACAGAGCAACTTCAATTATGTGCCACTTAATTAAGAAATATTTGGTAAAGCTTTTCTAATTTGCCTTTTAAAAATATTATTCGCCCAAAATATTCAGTTAACTCAGTACCAAAATTCTTACAGCTACATTTATTCCATGCATGCTCCACTTCTACATCTTTTTATAGAAGGTCTCCAAATTCTTAAGTAAAATAATCTTATCATGTTCTTTAATTATAATAAAAATAATGGATCTTGCATCTGTGATATCTGAAGAGTGACAGTAACAGCAGACACTCTATTATCAGTAAGAGGCACTACTTTACTGTCAGAAGAAAAAAGGAATCTAAGCTGGTTATGGTATGGTACAGTATGGTAGAGGTATCACAGCTACTATAAAATTAATTGTACAAGTTAAGAATAGCACCATTTATTATTCTAAAGTAAAATTTAAGCACAGAGAAATCTTTGGACAATAATCACATAAATTATTGGAAAATGATAGTATGTTCAATCTATGTCTGAAATTTTGACACAGCTATAAACTGCAATAATAAACTTGTTCAAGAACTATCAATCTGTTGTGACTAGAATATAAATGTTGTACAGGCTGTATATATAGAACATTGCCTCTGTTACTTCATCTTCAGATACATTATTTAAGTTCAAATTAAATACTTACTGTTTATCAATTCTTTATGTTCAGCAAGGGTCTTTGCAGGATCCAGCCAGTACTGTGAGACAGATAATTATGGAAATTAGTCACTTAACATGGAAAATTAATACAGAACAATTGCAATTATTTATTCACATATTGACATTTATTAGCAGACTGACACACTTCAGCCTGCTAATGACAAACTTGTGCCAGCTTCTGATCAGAGAAACACTGTCTGTACAAGTCTAATACTGCGTATCTTCTCTGGGTGTAGGGGGTCTTCCTAGAAAGAAATCTGTTTGGTGAGAGCCACCACATCTCAGGCTCATGACAAGCTGGCTCTACAGAATTATCATACTAAGTACCTGTTGGTGTCTAACTGATCTGCTATAGCTAGTATATGGATGTGCAACCTTGCTTCTTTCTTCCTGGGAGATTAACCTAAGCAGGATAACTCTAAGTTTAAACAGCAACAACAAAGCATGTAAGACAGGACGTACAAGGAAAGAATGAAGGGGCTTCCCTTGTTTTCTGTAAAACAAAAGACTGTAGGGGGGAATAGGCATAACAGCACTCTTCCAACACCCGAGAAATAGCTGTAAGAACATAGTGATCAATTTTTCTTCATGTCCACTACGTATGAAGAAATTGGCTTACCTAGAAGCAAAGAAAAATTAGTTTTGATTTTCAGAAACAGTTTCTAGTAGCAGGGAGAGCGGATGACTGGAAATTTGCACCGAGATAGGGAGGGCACAGATTCTTCCACCGAATGGTTTACGGGACTAGTTGGACAAACGTGTCAGAGATGATCGAGCTACACTTAGCACACCGCAGAGGCATGAACTGTTACAAGGGTTCCCATACCATTTGATCAACAGAGAATCCGTAGTATAATTTCTAATTACCCTGCCCCGCCTTTATCAAACTTCTAATAAAAGGTATTCTGATGTTACTGCTGAGCACAGACCAGCTATGTACTTCTCATTATGGCTACACAGGTCATCAGCATACTGCTCTTGTAATCACTCCAGCAACTTATTTCTTCCTTAGCTTGACATTTCTGTGATTCAGTTTTGGAAGAAAGTGTAGAGGCAGCTGCCAAGATGATTCTTTTCTTCCTTTTTTTCAATCCTCTTCCCTCATACACAAACTTTTTGGACCAGCTGAGATTGGCACCCCTTCTTAAAACACTGAAAACAAAAAGGCTGCAGAACACAGTTGCTATAAAGAGCAAATTGAGGCAGATTGAATCTACTCCCTTAGTCCCCACACCTTTTTTAACTGAGGAACTACATAAAGAAACTCCTTACCTGCACCCCTGAACTAATCCTATAGAGAACAAGAATAAAACTATTAATCAAAAAATCTTCCCCCTTTATCCAGAGAACTTCTCTGGATTAGAGAATTTCACTATTAGAAGGAATAGCATAAAGAAGGGAGGGAAAAACACTACAAAGCATTTGAGTGGAAAATTTCAAGCAACTAATTTCATAAGTGGTTGTAAAAACAACTATTACTTTGACAAAATGTGAAAACAAACTACTTCCATTAGCTGCTGATCCACCTGCAATAGAAACAGCTGTATGCCTTGTTCTTGGCCATTGCTATTTCAAATCCAGGAATGTTTGTTAAGAAAATTTCCTAAATTTTGAAAGAAAAAAGTATTGAGTACATGCTTGGATCGAATGCATCCAATAGCTATTCAAATACAAACCCTCTTAACCTCACCAGAGGGTGGGAAGGAAAGAAAAACTTGTCACGCTTGTTCAAATATCCTACCAGAACTCCCTATCAGCAATAATCTGAGCTAGCACAATAGACTGATAAAGAGATTTTACAGTCAGCAGGCACAAAAAAGGCAAAATTACTCTGCAGTGCACATTCTGGCTACACAATGCAGTCAGAATGTGGTCTGACCTCTTCCCGAAAGTGGCATCACAGTATGAACAACACATTTTCAAGCTAGCTTGCTTATCATTGACATCTTTGTGTTACACTGTAAGAGTCTCAAAATCAGATCAAAATCTATCAGAGAATAACTCTTTCATTAAGTTCTCCTGAAGTGAACTGAAATCAGCTACAAGATATATTGTCTTATAGGCTTATTTGCAGTTTAGTTTTACATCCATAGGTAGACTGATTATTTGTTAAAAAAAAAAAAAAAGCTATTGATGGATCATCATTCAAGTTTGAAAGTCAAGCACAGAACAGTTACAGATTTCTGGTTGTCTCTGCAACCTGAATTCCACTGCCTCTTGTATCCATGTGATTCACTAGCTGCCATGAGACAAACCAGAATTGGCCCAGGTCATTAAAGACTGTATGGGCACTTGTAGACAATACAATCAAAACAGAGTTGCATTAGAAGTCTTAATTCTGACTGGGCTGTACTTGACTTGCAAGTCAAATTATATTCTTTGTATGGTCTTCTGAAGGCAATTTCCAAGCTTGGGAGAGGGGGGCAAAATTCAGAGGGAAAACTGCAAGTTCAGATTCAGAGGGAATCTGAAGAGAGGAGAGGGAACAAATCTGGTTATTCATATTGCTAAACATTTCCTTTCCTTCCCCCAGACTGAACTGGCAGAAGGAACCACACTCTCAGCCCTCATCCTGCTAAGACAGATTGCTGCTACTCGTGCTAGTGAAAATAAGCATCAGCTGGCACGAGGAAATACGCTCTTCTGGGGGTACCATGGGCCTCGAGATCTGTGCGCTGCAGAGGTGAAGTTAAACACTTCAGCTCAGACCAGTTTACTGCTGGGACAGAGAGTGGTGGGGAAGGGGCAAGAATCTCTTGTGCCTTTTCATTTCCCCAGTAAGTATTTAGCATTGTGGCAATGCCACAAACCCACGCTTAAAATCACTGTGGAGCTATTTATTATTACATTTTCCTGAAGAACGTAAGGGGTGGGGGGAGGAGAGGGAGATTTCTAACATTTTATTTGTAAGCCAAAGATGAATGGAATTTCATGGATAATGAAAAGGCATTTTTTGAGCCAACGTTAGACAATAAAGATGAGAACATTTACAAAACCAAGAACCCCGACAACAGAGCCCTCTAAGCGTACATACACATGCATACATAATAATATGTATTAGATACCTGTGAAATGTTTGCAGATATGTATAAATAGTGTAGTTACAGTTTTGAGCTCACATGTTAAAGTGCCAAGAGAAATGGAACAAAAAAGCAGTGTCTTATTAATCCAATACACTTGCACAGCAGGTGCTGACAACAAACCCTGCATTCATGAATGCCAAAGTAGCTCCCACACGCAGCCTCACTCTTTTTATGTTTGGCAGCCAGCGTGCCACTTCTCAGTGATTTCCCACCTGTATCTCTCCTGCACAGACAGCAAGGGTTATCTGACTTATAAACAGCTCACCACTACTGCAAAGAGGTGGAGCGCCCAGCATATACCCACCCAACTGCAGGGGACAAATTTTGTGAATCTGAAAGAGGAATTGAATATTTACAGAAGAAATGGGGAAAAAATAATGATTTCTAAATAGTCCTAATCAATGCAACTATCAATTACTATAGTGATGGCTACTAGTTTACCAATTGTTATTTACAAAGACCATACAGTATTAACTTAATTTAATAATTTTTTATTTACTAAGACTGATTATAAATGTACAATGCTATTAAAGAAAATAATTACCTTTTAATTTTTAGGTAGAAATTATTAAAAAAGATGTTTTAAAGTACAGCATATCTAAGAATAGACAGGCTCTATTGTCCTTTGTACTTTTACGAATCTGGCTCCCATATGAGCCAGATGTGTGAGCAGCGTGCATCCAAGCACCATGCAGTATTTCATATTTAGCCCTTTTAAATGACTGCAAACATTTTTTCCACAAATCTGGAATCTTCATTCCTTGTATCTGCATAGGGTTAAACCTGGGTGGGCAAGTTCCATGAACCTGTTTGAAACAAAAATTTAACCAGGTTGAAATGTTTGCTGTGGTATTAATCAATGAAGTGTCTGGTGGAGAAAAATCTATCAACTTCAAACTAAATCCTGGGCTGTCTTAATTAGATTCTTACAAAGCTTTACCCATCATGCCACACATGCCAGTTTTTGTTCACATTTACAACAGAAAAAAACACAACTTTCAAGACAAAACCCAGTATTTTTCAATTATAATCTAAAATTATAGAGATTTTTCCATAATCTAAGACAACACTAACAATTAGAATTATTTTGTCAGTTTTTTCTGCAAATGTTCAGTGCAAAGAATCTAAATCTGCTAAACTCAAGACATCCTTATTATATAAGAAATGTATATACCATCAGGCAATCCCTACATACAAATAAGTAAATAATACTTCTGTCTTTTCTTTATTAGAATCTGAAGTTGTACTGATTATATTTAGTATTAGACCACCAGTGTGAGATCCTGCTACACTCCAAAAGCTTACTCTTACCGCCTTTAACTCACTTGAGCATCAGCTTTGTCTAGGTTGTTTTAATCCATTAACAATCTTCTAAATTTTCTAGCTTCTAATCAATGTTATCAGTCTCCATTTTCTTTCCACTGGCTATACCATCTATTTTAACAAGCACAACAAGTCTTTTTCTTTCTAGATAATTTAGTATACCATGCTTGTGGGCAAATGTCAAATTCATACAAAAACAAAAATCCATAAAAAAACAACATACAAACTACGTACAGTTCATCTGTTTTTCTAAGATCTTTAGATCAAAATATACACTACATTATATGACAGTAATTCCCTAGAGAACAAACATTTTTGATTGTAAACAAATCTTTTGTTAAAATCATGCCCTTCTTTCTATAGTTAAGTTACATACAGCCTGTTCAATCTGTAACCCTATCCAACCTGGCAATCCAAGCACGCTGCAGTTAGTTTATTAATCGCACTGGATGGATCAAGAAACATCTTTCCGATATACGAGTTTGCACAGCAGGGATATGCAATTCATGGCACAGGCTTCTGTGGTCAGCTTTGCCACAGCTGACCTGATCTATCACTGCAGCATGGCGACTCACAGTAGAAAGTTCAGCTTCACAAGAAACTGAGACCTGCATCTCCCCTCTGTCCGTATGTGCCCTCTGGGCTCACAGCTGCAAAATGTATTGCCATGGGCTACCTCCTACCTGCTGTGCTCTTAGATCTGTATGCTCAGAGCTTCCTCGTAGCAGGGGAGAAGAAACACATCTACGCTACAGAATGGATGCATGGCACAGAGACAGAGCACTGCCCATCTCATGTTAGCTCCAGATCTTGGAGCAGTACGTATGTGTTAGCACAGCACTACACTTGAACTAACTGGGGCTGGGGAAATGAGGTTGGCTACAATACTGAATTAGCATGGCGATAGGCTTTCTGTATTTGTATTTCTCCCCTTAGAGCCCTAAGAGAGTAGCAGTATGCTGTACATTGTGAATATAATAGCTCAGATTAGCATTATATCGGATAAGAAAAGAAGGATATTTGCATCACAGCCTGCTGTGCAATGCAGACATGCCTCCTGCAGCTTTAGGTTAAGCAGGTTTAGCGTGAGAGTTCAGTTAGGGATGGTGAGGGGGCAACCTGACCAGTGTGAGATTGTAAAGTGCAGCCAGGTTTCTGGAAGTAAAAAAAAAAAGTTTTTATTATCAACAGACCTTTAAAATGCTTTTGGTTGTCTAGTTTCCTGCAATAAGGGAGTTTCAAAATCTTTTTTGTAAGAGAAGCTCTAATAGCATGACTCTTTTCGGCATGCTTTTGTGATTTGACAAGGGAATGCCTTTGGGCTTCAAAAGTACCTTTTCCCTCATCAAATTCTGCTCAGCTTTTCCTGAGATATTACGCATTAAAATTGCCATTTCCATTCTCTCTTTTGTGTGCCTCAAGAAAATACTGGCCTCCTGCCAGAACAGTAATTAGCAGGACTATCCTAAGACACACTGGAGATGCCACAAAGGCAGTAGCAAAGGGACTACGTGGGGAGCACCAGGGAGCTGCAGCACGGTGGGAACCAGAATTGAGAGGGGCAGGGGACCTGCATGGCCCTCCCAACACCGGCTTACCCAGCATTTGGCTCCTCTTCCACTAAAGGAGATGTACATCACTGGGCTGCTGTTTTCCCCAAATACTAAAGCAATGAGAGACTAAAAGGCAGGACAGTTTCCTAAGCCACCTTCAGCTTCTGCAACGCAGATTCTGGTGATCACGTCTCACCTGAAAATACCAGATGGGGCACAATGTCCCACATTTCTGGCAGATGAGGCAGAAGACAAAAATGCCCTGTCAGTCAGGACACAGCTTACCATCCACAAGCATAAAGACTGTATCTGGTCTCAGCTTAGCCTGACTTGAGTGTCAGCAGTCTCTGCAGCAATGCAAAAGGCTCAGGTGAAGGGCTGATGATGAAGCACACTGAGAGATTCAGTGGCACTCAAAGAAAACGGGTCTTCCTTTTAAAGTATTTGCACCAAAACAGGTACTCATGTACTACACTAAAAAGCACCATGTAGTTTGTCAACCAAAGCGCTCAGAGGTTAGGACACACTACTGACAACCTATGGGATTAGTTCAACCCATCTGTTCATTTGTGTGTAGTTTTATATTACAAGATTTTTAATTATTAAATGATATATTTTAATTAATTATTGCAAGATACTTTTAGTTTTTCCTTAGGAGTCCTGTCTTGTTCAGAGCACAAGATAGATATAGCTTACACTGTTCTGGCAACTTGTAATCTTCCAGAGCTTGATTTTGGAGACTAAATACTGTCCTTTTACTATGGAGAGTGTGGGGGAATCTAGAATGTCAATAAAGCAAAATTTGTGTAATATGACCAAATTACTACCCTAGAGACAGTGTCATCCAATTTATGTTTTATTCTACTGTTCATGGTCTTCCCAGTGCCATCCAGTTCTGTCAATCTGTTTGCTGCATCCAGCTATTCTCTCTCACATGCTAATTAGCTTGTTAGCTGTTCAGGAAGAGACCATTTTAATGTTATGCATTCATATACTACATAGCACAGTGAAACCTTGTTCACTGATTAGAGCCCTATTGGTACTACTAAAATAATTATGATACCACCCACATAAGAGGTAGCACACCAACACAACACTTAAAAGACCACCTGGAAGTGCTGAGGCATGCAAAAGTAATGCAGAAAATAACAAAACAAGTTCTTTCAAACCCTTAATAAAAAAATGTTTCTTTTGTGACTGGGTTGTGTTCTTTAAAATGCATAGTTTTGTCCACCCTGCTTTATTCATCATTCAGTTAAATATATAGTGTGACAAAAAAACTGACAGAGCAAATAATAAAATATTCTCCACCACGAGCAATGTATTAATAGGCAGTCAAACCTCCAAACACGTTTCTCTGTCTGTGACTGACTCAGGAACATGGTTTTAAAACTAATTAGCAGGGTAGCCCTTTTCCCTTTCCCTTAGGAAATCTACTGTGGCCAATGCAAAACATATTCAATCCTAAATTCAAATCTAGGCTTCTTGCCAGCCACTACAGGACTAATTCCCACAACAGCCCAGAGAATTTTAGCCATATTCAGTGTGCCACTGAATATATGTTTACAGCTAAAGCACAAGGTGCTCCTTGTTGCATGGAAGCTTTCCCTTTATACTGGCCATTCTTAAGAACTCACAAGATTTCACTAAAAATAGCAAGCTAGCAACAATTGTCATAAAACGTGTAAAACTAAACGCAGTAGCACGGGTTTACTCATTTGTGAACTTTCCAGATAAAACAGCGTCAACTTAATTACCCATACACAGACAAACAACAGGAACAGGCATTTTCACAATATTTTGCTACAACACAGCCCAGGTGCAAAGCCCGCAGCACAGACTCAGTCGGTCGCTGTGGCAGCATCTACACGGCAGGGCAGGTGCACTCCCAACGTGCCCCACCGTCGTGGTCTCTGGTTGTACCTCCTGGCTGCTTCCCAGCTGCGTGTCAGGACAGAGCTGATGTGTGCACTGCTCTCCCATACACCTGGGATTTCCCTGCAAAGAAAACCCACAGGCGGGGGGAGACACACAGCACTCCTGTCAGGGGACTGGCAGAGACGCCTGCCCACCAGTGCAGAAGCCAGGCAAAACACGGGCCGGTAGACCTCCACGCAGAGAGAGGCTAGAGCTCCGTGTCTGCGCTAGTGCAAGCTGTACCCTCACGGCATGACCGGTGTCGGTGCAAGAGCAGGCAAACGAGGGAAGTGGGATGAATGCCTTCCTAATCCATGGGAAAATCAAGAAGCACGGTGGCTTCCTGAACTTGGGCTAGCCAAAGAATAAAGACAAAGGCTAACGTTAAATTTACACCACTAGAGCATCGCGTGAGAGAAAAAGGCAAAAAGGCTGTATTTACATTTGGAGAGGCTGAGTTAATGGGGTTATAGCCTACAGCTCATGCACACTACCATAATACAAAATGCACTGGTATCATACAATCAAATCGTCTGGTCTGTTAGCAGGATGTGTTCTAAAACACGCCTTTATGTGTTAAGCCTTTCACAGAATAGATGTAATCTTCTCTTATTTTCATAATGCCCTATACACCATTAAATACAGTGTGTATGCCTCTGGAAATGTTCCCAGTAATAGCCATTTCTGTGTTATTTGCCTCTACAGGAAAAACTTTTGAGAGCAAAAAATACCTACCTGCTCTTCATTGACACCTCAGTTTCCTCAGGAAATCAAAAATACTGTTTTTAACAGTCTACCTTTAGTTCACAGCTGAATCTGACTTTCATCTCCATTCAATGAAACTTGGTTAGAAGCTTATCAAAGAACTGAATTCATAAATGTCTAGATTATGGCACGGAAGTAAAGATATGTTGAGTAGGGCAGCCTGTGGCTCTCAGCAGCAATCAGTGATCTACTAATACTGTTCTGACTTCAGTCTCTACATGTTCAACTTCTGCTAAACAGAAGAAATTGGCAAATATTTAGTCAATTCAATAACTTGTTATTATTTTTAGATGAAACATGACATCTCTCGAGGTCAGGGTCTTGTGCAGTACTCTCAACACAGAACAGTGACTTTAAAAGCATAAGTGCTTGACCTAATTTAACCACAGGCCAGGCATTATTTCCTTTATAAAATTAAGGTAACATGAAGACCACCCTGTGAAGACAGCACTCGTCCCACCTGCTGAGCATCCCCTGCTCCTCACCTCTGACTGCAGTAACTCTGCGCAGGCCATTTGGGGGGGCACTCCAGACAGCGCTGCCCCAAGCCACTGCCTGCTTCGGCTGAAATATCTCAGCCTGGTTTTGATTTTATTGCCTGTTTAGGACTGTAATCTCCTGGTGGAAAAAGCTCTCAGACGTCTGATGAGTCCCTGTCAGGAAGACTCAAGAGAGCATGGGCTCAAGGACACAGAGATAGTTCAGGCGGGGTGAAAATGACACTGCCAACACCCAGACTCCTGGGGCTCTACCAGTGAACAGGCAGCCACCACACCAACCATAGGATACACTCTGAAACAGGCGTTCAGCAAGTGGTCCAAGTGAAGCAGCCTGCGACACGCCCAGGGACATTGCTTCCCAGACACCGCAGGGCCAAGCGAAGCCAGACAGCATAGTGCAGCAAGCACTGGCTTCAGGGCACGGTATTAAAAGGGAAAAAATATTAATCCTACTTTCATATCATAATTTTGTACTATTTATACTTTCTTCATTTAGTTTTCAACAACATTTAGCATTTGATTCTGTTCCTATCTAAGATATTAATGGCTATTCCAAGACTTTAATGCAAACAAACACAAAGAAATTATCACTGGAAACCTGAGCCAGGAAATAATGAAAGTTAGTGAAAGTATAGCAGTCTAATGCTCTACAGGCAAATGGCACAAACAGGGTAAATTTTACATATGGAAAATCCAATCTGCTGTGTCTTTTACTCACCGTTTGATGACTTCGGTCACAGTAGCGCAGTCCAAAGTAATCTATCTCCACTAGGTTTAAGTGACGAAATACGTAGCCCAGGACAACCGACCCTTTCGTTGACTTCTGTGGGAAAGAATTTACAGAGCCTTTTCACAAAGATGCTCTGCCTTTGTCAGCTATGTGCAGCAGCATTCATGCATTCAGTTAGCTTTGTCTAAAAAAAAAAAAAAAGCAGCAGTTCCCAGTGTCTTTAACAAAAATTTCAGCTGTACAGAAATTCAGAATACAGAATTTCAGCTGTACAGCTGTATTTTTTCCTCATACTTATGTTATCAGTCATTCTGTAAATACTATTAGGTAGCTGGCAGGTCAATAGTTATAAAATACAAAAAAAAAAAAAGCTCAAGTGTACTTGCATAAGCACGACGCTGGTGAACTTTGCATTTTTCTAGAAAATTTCTGTTCTCTGATCAAAATTCTAATCCCCATGACATATTGTAATTCTAAAATCATACTCTTCCTTCCAGTATGGGCCTGTCACTCAAACTCTGACAATGAAGGTCAGGAAGCAAAACTTTGCCCTTAAGATCTAAATTATACATCACTGGCTGCTCTGTTACTGCTCTTTGTAAAGAAGGTTAGGTTTTATTTGGGGTTTTAAAAAATATTTTTGATATTGGAAGTGGGAGCAATGTAACACCTTGAATTGAAATAATCCCGTTGTTTTCTTTAATAGTACTTCATTAAGGGTCTACGCCAGTATTTGCAAACAATGTTGGGGACAATATTGCACACAACATTATACTGTTGAGAATGCATTATAAAAAGCTGACTTCCACCTTAATGCCTCTTATTTGTTGGTTCACCTGGCAGCCAACAACAAACGGACTAGGAAGACTGAGAACAATTACACAGAATGATCCCCTCTCAGAATCAGTTAGAGCCTTTGACTATTACAGTCCTAAATTCCACAAGAAAATACGGACATAACTCATAATTAGGTTTTGGTTAACTGCTTCATATTGTATAAACTGCTAGACTGTAGTAAAATCACTGGAGAGAAAAAAACAGGAAGACAAAACTGTGGGATATTGTTTGTGCTATTTCACTTTTTAGCCTACGAACAAATAATTTCAAAATTAAATGGCAAATAATATTGATTAAAAAATAATTTAATTTAACTTTGCTGGTGAAGTATCAATCACATAATGACAGTGAAGATGCATCCATTTTTTTCAGCAGGTGCATTTGGTCAGGTTTTGTACACGGTCACACGGACAGTGCCAATACAACAATTTCAGATGGCCACTCACACTCTAAGCAAGCCATGACAAGGTAAACATCTCTGGTAGGCTGGGAATTGTGTGTTCATGCTATTCACCAGTTTTGCTATGTATTTGCTTAAACCAGGAGATGTTCTTGAAAAGTTCTCAGCGTGTAACAGTCTAAAGCCATCATACTAAGCAGCTGTAATTACATATTCCCTCAGCATGTACAGTGAGACTTAATGATCAGCCACAAAACAGAAAACAGTTTGGGGGAAAACATGATTAAAAGAAGCAGAAATTCACTAAATCTCATTTTAGCATTTTGGATAAAGCAGAGCAATACAGTGATTTTATCATCAGACTCCTCAACAAGAAACTGAACTTGGGTTGTAAGAACAATGTAAAAACAAGAATCAACCCCTCTTAGCTATAGAGTGACTATCAGGAGCACTACAGCAAAAAGACAGAAACAAAACAAAACAAAACACGCCTTAAAAAAAAATTTTTAAAAGACAGGTTAAATTATTAGACAGCAGGGATTCATGACTGAAGCAGTAATTGTCCTGCCTCATTTTATCTTTAAATCAGTTGTTATTCAAAGAAGCAGGAGAGATGTCCCACGAAAAAGCATGTAGTTATCTCATCATTCATACATCATATAAGGCAAATTACCTTCACCATTGGAACTGTTTCTGTTATCATTTAAACAATACAATGTCTTGGGAACCTAGGATTGGACAGGCATCTCTAGAAACAGACACATGAAAATCTCAAAATAAACAAGCAGCCCTGACTCCAAACGACCCATGCGGTTAAATGATGGCGACACTTCCAACTGGGTACTAAACGTTAAAAGAATATTATAGACAGAAGGAGCTCCACCACCTGCTGCTCAGAGCCACAGGGTTTTGAGACGATTAACCAAAGTGTGGTTAGTAAACCCTTGCAGAAGGCATAAAAAGGGCTGCCTGCACCATGCCTTACAGGGAACATGGAGTGGTGCCCACCGAAGGCATGCAGAGCTTCTGTGATCGTGAAGCTCAAATCTGTTTGCTTTCAATGAGCTTTCCACTCTTTGTGTGACCAGTAACGTTACTCATAGCGTCAGTTTTATTAGCAGGACTAAGAAATACTAATCCAGCGGCAAAGATGAAGCTGTCAATTTTCCATTGAGGCATGTTACAATAATAATACACACTCCTGGGAGTAATCAAATATACTAACAAAACAAAGAAGCTTAAGTCTCACAGGAGTTTAACTTCCATAAACCTGCACCAGTTTCAGATTGACCTAGCCTTCTTGGCTGGAAGTCTTCTTCAGTCAGCTGAGGACTGCAATGGGCTCTACGTAAAGAGTCTTTGGCACAGCTTTCCTCCTGTGGAGGCTAAAGCTAGTGTGTTATCCCCAAGAAACATGCACATTTCACACCTGGTTTGGCTGAAATTAGAGTCCCTTCTTTCCTTTCAGAGATAAATGGTAACAATGCTTAAAAAGCTTTTTAACTCCTTTTTACTTATATTGCTAGGCTGAGAGAAAACATAAATGCCTGTTAATTTATTCTCTTGACACAGCTCAGTTAACACGTCCATCATTGCAGGTCCTGCAGAAACAGGTGGTCCAGCTGTGGGGAAATGCTGAGCAAAACCATCCAGCTTACAATGGCTGGGGGGTTTCCACCTCTGCAGCAGCAAGATGCTCAACACTTTGGTTATCCTCATCCAAAACAGACTGTGTGCAGCAGTCTCTGTGGCCCTCCTCGCCAATCCCTTTCACATCCTTCAGCAATGCCTGCTTGTACACAAGGCAGTGCTTCGCAAGGGAACTGCCAGGATGAGAGTCAGCAGGTATCCCCACACCCCTCTAACCTCACCTTCCTTAACCTTATATTTTCCCAGCACTGAGAAGCACTCTTCAGGTAAAACACTGACCCTTGCTGAAACCACTGCAACCTGATATTCAATTAAAGTTCTCATTTTAAGCCACACAATTTCATGCAAGTAAATTGCCTCTTCAAGTGGTGTTAAGAAAGCTCTTTTGCTGATGAATCCCCAAGTGGCTAATTCTCAGTCCTGAAATACATTTTTACTGCATTTGAAGAAAGTTTTGCAAACTAAGAAAAGCCACCTTATTTCCCCTGATAAAATTACGGCAAAATTCAGTAAAACTGCAAACTAAAACTATCAAAGATGTTAACAGGATTACATTCACATCATGTGGCATGGCAAAAATTACATAATCTGCCTTGCATTAAACTCAGACTTGCTAGAGGCTTGTATTCTTAGGGGTAAACCCAAGTATATTTGAAAATATCATCAGCAATGCTTTCAAGACAGAACAAAGAATTGTTCGAATGAGTCATACCATCTTGCTTTACATGTTAGCACCGTGGCTTCATAAACCAGAAAGGCAGGTTTCTACAGGCTAAAGAAAATGACAGCCAGAACATTCAGGAGAGATCTGATTTAATTGTATTTTTTTGATCAAAAAGAAATAGTTCTTTTAAAAATGGTACATACAATACTATATTTTAACACGTAACATATGTATATCTAGTCACCAGGAATTCTTATCTTCCACACTGCTCATTGCTTTTTAGCTCCACTGAAGTTTTTCTAGTTGGATATTTTTTAATTTTCTCTTTTGCATTGTGCACAGCAGTGCAGGCCAAATCAGACCCATCATCAATGTTAACTGAATTTAAGGACAAAGCAAGACGTGCAGCAATGTCTGCCTCAGTAGGATGCTAGTCCCTCTCTTGAAAGAAAAGTGGTGTAGGTAGTGAAGCCTCTTTTATTAAAAACAAAATAAAAACCACATTGCCTTTTTTAGTTCAAGCACCTATCATGAAACCTTTCTCCTGAAAGTAACTCAATCCACGGACCCTACCTCTTACAATCTCATAAATGCTAAAGAAGATACAGATGAATTCACGAGCCTTCGCTCAAAAAAAAAGGCTTAAAACTTTGGTTGAACGTAACCGTTGCCTTTTGAGATGCCTCCCCTGACCACAACCATTGTTAGAGTCTATTGGAAAGTCACACCTGATGCTGAATTAGTTATTCTGCTTATATACTGGCAAGGGATAACAATATAGAACAAGAGCAGAAGGTTTCTAATGCTGAACAAGGGAATTTATGTTAGAGAGTGGAAAAACAAGGAGGATGCTATGGGACGACACACAATCATGCTGAGATATTCAGAAACACCTTTGTAACATTCCCACATTTCCCTGTCAAGCACGGGACTGCGTGGGTTATGCTGCTAACAAGCCCTCCAGGTGGGAAGCGCATTTGATCTGCTGCCTATGTGCTAGACAGCAGCTAGTGCCTATGCAGTACACGAGGTGCTCTGTACGTGCTGGCGATGCAGCATAGGCACCGGCACTTTCCCCACCAGTGCACAGGGAAGGGCAGAGAGCAAGCACAGCTCTTGATGTGTGCGTCAGCACATGCGTTGACCAGCCAGACAGCATCACTATACTGAGGCAGACATACTCCAGACAGGAAACGTTACGCGGCATTTTCAGAGACCAAACTGCAGTATTTTGCCCTAAGTAAAGGTTACCAAGGAGAGATGAAAATTATGCACAAAAGCAGCATACAGTCATGCAACTGAGGGTGAGCAGAGCCACCAGTTCATCCTGTTCCTGGTAGATATGTAACAGAAACAGGTGTCTCCAAACAGCACTTTCTCACTGTTCTTCTTTGTCCATTTTTCCCCCTTACCTCAAGCTCCGAAAAGACCAGACAACACCACAGTTTTCCATCACCTTCCATCTATAAAAGCAGAAAGGCACAAGGCTCCAAAATCAAAGTTCTTGGTGGTCTTTACCAACATAGAGTAAGCACCCCTTTTTCCCAAGGCAGGCAACCAGCCAGGCGTCAATTTGCACACTGCGTGTTCAAGCAGAGAAAAATCTTTAAATTAACAATGCTAAATATTTACAAATATTCACCTAGATAAAACAGCTTGACCTTAATTTGCAGAATGCATGTTCAAACAGAGAAGAATTTACATTAGTGTTATTTTATATGTGCAGACATTCCCCAACACAATCACATAACAGAAATAAATACTTTGAGAAACTGAGGATTTAACACATGCAAATGTAATACCACAGTCTGCCCTAAGTATACATCATACAAATGTACCATCCAAACTGTACTAATCCATCTCTCCCTCTCTCCTCATCTTTCACTGACAGCAGACATGCCAACCTGTTTTCAGAGGGTTTTTTTCTGAGAACTGCTCACAAATTTATGGACACACACACAGACCTCCCCATCTCTGTTCCCAAGAACTCAACACAGGGCCTGATCTGTCTGCTGGATGTAACCTACGGCACTGACTTTTAAGTGCTGTATGTTAAGATGCCTGTAGACTCGTTTTGGTTTTGCTAATGGTCAATCTAATGCATTCCACTTAGAAAATGCTGTTCTAGAAAAATGCCCAAAGGTGCGTATTATTTGTCTGGTTTTGCAGTTAGTGTATCTGTCCCAAATTTATGAATATCTTTAAAAATCCACTTAGGGGCCAACTCCTTAACAGAGAGGAAGATTCCTGGGAGCAGGGTCTCCAGTCAGTTAAACCTCTCCCCTTGTAACTACTGGCTAGAGTGCACTTAGAGGCTTTGCCACAGACAGATGTAAACTGATCTACTTGAATCTGATAAAAGATACATAGAAGAAAAACGTTAAAAAGAAATATTTAACAAAATGGTTGGCTTAAGGGAAACTACTTCAGCTCAGTGGGCTCCTTTTTGGGGGGTAGATATAAGCAACTCTATTTACTTGGTATAATAATGAAATTTGTACACGCACACACATTATAAGAAATGCTCCAAGCAGGAATCAAAGTCCAGTGAAGACAGTAAAGAGCAATTAGAGCAAGCAAATAAGTAATGGAAAGACAACTAAATTCTGGAAATGTAATTAAATACTTACTAATGCTTTAAAATTCATCTCTCATCAGCCATGAATGATATTTTGTAAAACAGCAGCAATTAGTTCTGTGTAGAGGAATTCCAGCCATATCAATTTTATTTAAAAATCTGTTCACTAATCTATCCCCTAATATTAACATTATTCAGTTCATTAATGTCTACATCTACCATATGACAGATGAGTTATGGTACCAACAATAATGCATTTCAACTTTTCACAGAAAAGAGCTCTTCTGAAGAGCTAAAAACAAATGATCATTTCCATCATTCCCATGCACTTTGAATAATTCCTACATGAAAGAAAGAAACCATTATAATAATAATGAAATTAAAACATACAGCATACAACCGCTCATTTGGAATGGTTAAGATCTTGGTTACTATTATTTTTCTACTTTTCAGAAAATACTCTTCACACATGGGTGTGTGACCTGGCGTATCTTCTTGGCAGGCAGGGGTTCTGCACATCCTGATTAGGGATGCTCCAGAAATAGACCACAAGCACCTGGCGAGGCAGAAGACAAGTACACGCGAATTTATAATGCATGCACTTCTCATGCACTCTCACGGATTTATTTTGAATAATTCCCCATGAATATGGAAGACGCATCCCTTTGGACCCACCAAAGGCTGCAAAGCTGCGAGGCAGGAGGAGGCCCTTGTCTCTCGGAAGCTGCGAGCGGCTCCACGGTGGAGCAGGGCTCCCATGGGTGCATGGTGGAAGACGAGAGCTCACGCCCCAGCCCTGGGCTGCCCGGCAGCAGGCAGCGGGCGCCCGGCAGGGTGGGGAGGGGAGTCCCAGACGCCAGCGGCTCTGCAGGGACCCCCTTTGCGGGCAGGCTGCCTGCAGAAGCGCGCTGCCCTGGGACTGGGGGGAGCAGGGGTCACGCTGCCCACCCGGGAACAGCACCTGCACGGGGAGTCCGCAGAGGCTCCTTCGCCCTAACCGCACCCTCCCGCACCGCACCACAGCCTCCCGCAGGCAAACCCCACCAGCCGTAAAAGCAGTGGGGCCCTGCAAGGCCCCAAAGGACAGTGCACAAAAAGACTCTTGCTCCAAACCCAGGGAACACGTGAAACCCTGCAAGTGTAGAGGTGGCGGGCTTTGGTCGCTTCCACAGAGCTAAGCCGAGTGCCTCCCGAGTCTCTTTATTCTGACCTGCACCACCTCCAGAGCACAGCTCTGGTTCACACGCAGCCTGAGTTGCCTTCAGAAGTGCCTCGGCAGAGTTTTCTCCTGGCAGAGAAAAGATGATGTACTTACGTTTGGCACATTCATTCCAAGTAAAGGAAGCATACCATGTTTTCTAGTAAAGTTTCTTGACATGGTTTCTCAAAACCTTTATCCATTCATTGAAGCCTTCCTTGAAACCTTTCTTATATAAATTTGTTGCAGTTTTAAAAATCTATTTTTGATGTTGCTTGTTTTGTCTCGTATTGAAATAAATCAGTTCTGCAGCATTTTCAGTTTCCATTTTGTCACCTTTTCAGTTGTTTTGCCTTATTTCTTATTTCTTTTGCTCTATTTCCTTTATTTCTTATGTTTTACTGGAGCAATATTTCTTAGGTTGGTTCTATGAATGTACATACAAAATACAAATTGCAGAATAAATACAAAGGTACAATCTTTTCATTTTAATAATCTGGTTCTTGTATGTTGGGTTCTATTCCACCTCTTTGATAGACACTGTGATTTCTGCCTATGTGCAAAAGGGAGGCACTTTAAGTACCAAAGTCTCACTTCTAACATTCCTAACTTTTGCTATGGTCATTGGTCTAAACACTTCTTTTAAATTAGGTGTTGTATGCATTTTTATGGAGCACATTAAGCGCATTATGCACGGCTGTTTTAGAGAACAAGAACTTACAATTTAAGTATGTCACTTGCTTTGATTAGCTGCTTTAAGTGCAAGACTGTCAAGGGAGAATGTCAGTAAAGAGCTAAATACTAAAAGGCTTTCAGAAAGAGAAAATGTTAAAAATTAGAGACACGTACATTCTGTCAAAGTGTTTCAGGATTTTATTACTACTTCAGCTTTTAAGCAGAGTACTACTACAGTAATATGGTTACAGTCTTGTTATAAGAAGTTGGCTCAAACTGTTAGTAGAATGGTGGGGGTTTTTTATGTTGGATTGTTTGAGGATTTTTTAGGAGCAAGAAGAATGGGAAGAAGAAAAGATCAGTATACATCTTGTTAATCCTTTATTTTGCCATTTCTTTCATTCAGAATGAATAGCTGTACTGTCAGAGCTGAGCATACCTGCAAAAGCTTGTTTGTACAGAGCACCACAAGACTCTCTGACCAAAGAGCAAACTCCCTTCTCACACTTCCTCTGCCCAAGCAAAGCCCAAACTTGGCGTCCTGCTTAGCACTTGCTCCCAGCCCTGGTGACACTGTTAACTTCTTGACAATATTTTCCTTCAATATGACCCATAAGTGTAAATGGTCTCTTGTTCTGTTTCTTAGCATACTTATTTCTGCTACTCCCTGACTTCTACCTGTGTCATCCCACATTTTTTTTGTTTTCCCTCTAGCCTCCACTTTCTTTAAGTCTTTTCAAAGCTCTGGTCATGGAGTCAGCAACATTCGGTAATTCCCAAATAAATTCTCAATTTGTTCTTTAACCTTTTTTCCACTCCCCTTGTTCAAGAGTAGGGGCTCTGGTGGTTTTAAACAGAGGTTTAAATCTGTGTCTTCAAGTCAATTCATATCTTAGAGCCCTCTACCAAGCCCAGCTGAAAAAACATTTTTGAAAAATTTCTCATATCTTCCTTCTTCAAAAGCAAAGATATTAGTATCAGACTTGGCTTTCTTTAACATTTGATTCAGTTACCTGAACTGTCTCATTATCATTCAGTCAAGAGACATTACAGGAAGCTCAAGAGAAAAAGTTACCAGAAAAACAGTGGAATCCTTCTCAGATGCAAAATTAATGGAAGAGACAAAGAGAGAATTCATTTCTTGAAAGGACAGAGAGTCCTTTTCTTTCTGGCGCTGACATGGTTGATGCAGGGAAAGAAGAGAGCGGGGAATAGAAGAAAAAAGGAGTAGCCCTCTCCATTAAACACGCCTTTCAGAGCACACATATCTTTGGCTCTTTTGCATCTTTCCCTCCACGGGATGCACACCCCAATGATGTAGAGCTGACCTTTCTGTAGAGTCAGCTCTGCCGAGGCACTTCTGAATCAGCTCAGGCTGCGTGTGAACCAGAGCTGTGCTCTGGAGGTGGTGCAGGTCAGAATAAAGAGACTCGGGAGGCACTCGGCTTAGCTCCGTGGAAGCGACCAAAGCCCGCCACCTCTACAGTTGCAGGGTTTCACGTGTTCCCTGGGTTTGGAGCAAGAGTCTTTTTGTGCACTGTCCTTTGGGGCCTTGCAGGGCCCCACTGCTTTTACGGCTGGTGGGGTTTGCCTGCGGGAGGCTGTGGTGCGGTGCGGGAGGGTGCGGTTAGGGCGAAGGAGCCTCTGCGGACTCCCCGTGCGGGTGCTGTTCCCGGGTGGGCAGCGTGACCCCTGCTCCCCCAGTCCCAGGGCAGCACGCTTCTGCAGGCAGCCTGCCCGCAAAGGGGCTCCCTGCAGAGCCGCTGGCGTCTGGGGCTCCCCCTCCCCACCCTGCCGGGCGCCCGCTGCCTGCTGCCGGGCAGCCCAGGGCTGGGGCGTGAGCCCTCGTCTTCCACCATGCACCCATGGGAGCCCTGCTCCACCGTGGAGCCGCTCGCAGCTTCCGAGAGACAAGGGCCTCCTCCTGCCTCGCAGCTTTGCAGCCTTTGGTGGGTCCAAAGGGATGCGTCTTCCATATTCATGGGGAATTATTCAAAATAAATCTGTGAGAGTGCATGAGAAGTGCATGCATTTTAAATTTGCATGTACTTGTCTTCTGCCTCGCCAGGTGCTTGTGGTCTATTTCTGGAGCATCCCTAATCAGGATGTGCAGAACCCCTGCCTGCCAAGAAAACATCATGGTATTTTCATTTGCTGCTCTCGTACAGGCTAGTCAAGCTATTTATTTCCACCTGATAATTGCAGACTGGGTATTTTGGTATTGAATTGAATGGAGTCTACACTGCAACCAATCAATAACAATTTTTTAATATATAAACTTGTAGTTCATATATAAGAGTGCTTATTTTCAGTTTAAGATTCACCTGTGTTTGAACATATTTTCATTGAAACACATATTGTTCTTTTGCAGTCTATGTAATGATGATTTGCCACATCCCCAAAAAGCTTTTCCAAAATGTTACATCATTTTAATTATTTTAAAGTTTTATTTCCAGTTTGATGGAAACTTCTCATTTTGATTGACACTAGAAAATGACTTAGTCCTGCAATGTTGACAGAAGGCAAAAGGATACAGTTGTTATCCAAAAAACTGTACCTACTTTTTCTCTACAGCTTTGATAACTCGATTGCTACAGTGCTTCCCATAAAATTGATTTGATTCTACTGGAAACATAATTCTCATTAAAATTTCTCATAATAGCCATCTGGAATTTTGTTTGAAAAAATTAAAGATGGACATTTTCAAAAATGCCTTTTTTTTTTTTTTTTTAATAGACAGTCCTCATGAGAGTAATGGAAGATACCCTGCAGATATTTTTGTTCTAAAAGTAGTTTTCTAGATATGCTCATTAGCAATCCCCACACAAAAAAAACAGTCAACATGTTTGCACCAGGACAGGAATAAGTTATCCATTAGCTGGCTGTAATGGCTGCTAATGGGGAACTCTATACACCTGCATTCTCTCCTGCCCCTGCTAGAGTTTCTGGCTGTCCTGAAGAGCTGCTATCCAGTGCCGCACACTGCACCGGGTCATATTACCATTTTACTGGTACTCGGCTGCATTCAACTTTAACAACCTTGACTGAAAAAAACAAAAAAGCCCCTGCATGGTAAAGCAAGGACTCTAACAGACCCGGGCAACAGAGGGGGATGACAAGGACGTATCCGTCACAGCTCCTAGCTGCTCTTCACCCTCTGACTAGTGCTGCCTGCCCCCTCACCCCCACGCTCACAGCAAGGGTGCCTCATTCAGCTGTCAATCAACTCCCGAATCATTCAGCTGTCAATCAACTCCTGAATCACTGCAGATTTCAGCCCTGCATATTCAGATAAAACAGAATCTGAGCCAGGTTTTTTTTGAAGAATAACCCTGCACATAAAAAAAACCACACAAGGCAAGTGTTAGGTTCAAATAACGACACACGACATAAAAATCTAAAGCATTAAAGCAAACTGCTAATTCAGCCTCTTGCATGTATGTACTGTGTCAGTGTTACCATCGGTTGTCCACCCCATCCCCCCAGCTCACACAGGACTATCGTCCTTGGCATCATTCCTCATCCCTGGCTGCCAGTCCTCAACTCCTTAATTAGATCCACCTACCATGTCATGGTTTTTTTTTCCTGTTTTCCCTAACCACTTCCCAGTTCCTTGTCCTTTCCTACCACATGTCTCTTTCCAGACAGCACCCTCCATGCTCATACTCCCTTGTCACATACATTGCCACTTCCCTCAGCCTGTCATCCCCACTGGTTCCCACATAGTCCTCGAAGTCCCTGTGCACTGAATCACAGGCCCTTCCTCCCTCCTCTTCTTTGACCCTTCTCCTGTCTACTTCTTCACTCCCTCCCACCAGTCTGGCTCTTCTACCCACATGAATCAAGCCAGGAAATTTCTCCATGGTGTTGTATTGTGGGACAGGTAACGCAGAAATGCATCTGACAGCTCCAGATTGCAAGAAAATTGTTTTCAGCTCTGGTGCCCAAACTCAAGCACCAGAAACACCAGTTACACAGATGATGCGGTGGCTACTGGGACCTGATAGGGATGGTAAGAGATAGCATCCTTACAGAATTTAACTGATAAAGTTTGAGGAAATCTCTCCTGAGAGAGATATTTCAGCATCACAAATGGGCTTATTGTGGGCATATCTTTAAAAGAAAGAGAACAACACATCTCTGGTGTGGTGACCATACTGATAGCAATTATCAAGCCTTTGCTTCAAGAGTTTCTCAGACAAAAGTTGTCTGGGTTTCTTTCTCTTTGGCAGCCAATTTTTTTCCTTGCTTCACTCTTGGAAATAACTAAACTGTTTTGAACAAAACTGTGAAATAACATAACTCATCACAGAGTTCAAAACTTGATGACTGACAAACTTACAAACCTACGAACCTACAAACAGATCAAGCAATTTCAGTAGTAGTAACAACCCTCTCCCTAGCATCTTTCATTCAGGAAGATCCCACAAGCTTTTCAAACGGAATTTATAGCCATTTCCTCAGAGATTTTATTAAAAAGTCAGTACTATTCTGAACTAGTTCTTGGGCATGGAGCTGTAGTGATAACCCAGCTTTCTTCCTCTGAAAATGTAATGCACAAAATATTTTGGGTTTTAAGGGAAACCGTGGTATATTTTAGCCAGTTCTTTTTTTCCCTGTGACCTCCATTCCTTTCCTCTTTTAGTAATTAAACCTTTCAAGTGGTAACTTGATGTGATTCAGACAAGGACACTGCTTTCTCACTGCTTATCTTCATTTGTTCCCTAAAATGGTTAGTGTATTTTGAAGTGCCTTTATATGCTATGAGAAAAGTGCGTATACATAAGAACAGAATTTTGCATGTTCACATACAGAGAACGGTAGGTCACTGTTCAACCAGTTAACATTCAGTAGCTGCTTGACCATCAATACTAAACCTGTGTTGAAAGTTTATAGCATATAACATTATAGACAGCCTTCTCAAAAATCTTTTTATTGACCTATAAAAATTTCAGATATACCATGGTTTTGATTATGCATAGAAAATAAGATTTCATATGCACTGTATATCTTTAAAGATCATCCAGAATGATTTTTCTAAAACTGTATGTACAACCTGTCATGATTAACTTGTAAACTCATCATTAAAAATAAAATTACCACGATCTCTTTATTTTTAATAAATGTTTAACATACCAAGTTTGTTGAGGAATGGTGTTTTTAACGTGAGGACACAAACTCAAGAACTGCTATACCTTGGCTTTGAAATCTATTCCTACAGAAGGCTTTTGTTCTTTGATACGGAACCTACAAGAAACTGAACACCTTATACATGGTATAATACCATATGTATTTTTAATGTATACATATATATATATATATGAGATATATATTGCTATATATGGTGGCTGCCTACCTGTGCTAACAAAAATACTCCACATACTGAAGACACAAAAATAAAACAAAAACCTTACTTAATCAGGACTTCTGTAATACATCTCCAGGAAGGACAATATAAAGAGATTATATACATGTGCAATATTGGATTAATTTCCTCACTCCCAGCTAACAGGCAGATTAGTGATAAGCATAGCATAAAGATCTATACACAAATATGGTGCACAGAATTTTGCAGAACTAGACCCTTTTTTCTCTACATTTACTACAAAACCAATGAATACGTCTGTTCATTAACAAAAGTGTTCACGGAGATGTGAGCAGTTAACCCCTCAATGCTCAATAGTCTAAATATTGTGACTGTAATGAAAAATGCATCCTTGCAGCATCTTCAGTATCAGACTCAAGAGGTTAATTTAAAAAGTGCCTCAGGCATGCTATCCTTTGGTAATGGGGATGGTTATCTGCTGTACTCCGTAACTCTCCTCACACATCTCATGCAAGTAGGAAAACAGTTTTTGAAACAGCCTTCTGAATACAGACGTGAAATCACAAACATATTTCACATCAGAAAAAAATGTCGATTCATATCAGAAGACAAAAAAAGTCTGTTTAGAATCCACTGGTGATGTGAAAATAACTCATTCAGCTTTTTCACTCAGAGGGAATTTTGATAGTTAGAGTGAAAACCTGATCCTGTTTAAATCAATATGAATTTTATTACTGACCTCTGAGGCAGAGGATCTTAGATTAACGTTAGAAATAAGATTTCAAGCCTTCAGCCTAAACTCTGCATAAAGCCAACAATTGCTCACAGTGGGGTTACTGGAGTCATGAGCTTCATCACCTTTGTTTGGATCCAAGCAGTAAACAGCTCCCAGCTCCCTCCCAATACTCTAACAGAGTAAAAACTGACTATTGTAATCGAAGCAAAATAAACTATGAAACTATGACGGTAAAAACCTTTCTGTTTAAATCACAAGCTTGCAGGGAAGCCAACTGCTGTATTGTCAGGCGTCTCCATTAGAGTATCTCCAGTTCTGTTGCAGTTGTACCCTACCACAGAGCACTAGATAAACCTCAAATGATCATGCTTTAAAGTGAATTAATTTAAAGCACTGGATAAGCCCAGTGCACTTCTTTCACTGCAGGCAAATCATAACATGTTCTGCAGACTAGACCGTTAAATTTCAAATAGAAAATCACTGCTTTCATTTTCAGTTTGCTTGAAATGTACTTGGTTGTATCTATTTTTTTGAAGCCAAAAGGATTCGTCTCTGATCTGTGTTGAATAAAAGGCTTTTGGCAGCGTTACTTTTGTTTACATTAAATATAGCCTACTGTGTGATTTGGACATGATCCTATTCACACTGAAATCCAAAGGCAAAAAACCCTTTTGTTTGAAGACAGGAGGCTCACATCCTTCAGTTTTGATCTGATTGGTTGAGGATAAAATAGTATGGTTTACTTAGAGTAAAACTAGCAGCATATTCAGCAGGACTGAATAAAATAATAGCCCCTAGGTTCCCCCTTGCATTTTAGTTAAGAGGCACCATTTCTGTAAGTTTTTAAGGCATGCCACTTCATGTGGACCTCAACCATGCCTATACTCCTGACTTTGGTAAGGGACTAGTAAATAAGATATGCCCAGGTAGTGCTTCTTGAAGTCCAACCACAAAGCACAAAGTGCTTCTTGAAGTGCAAATCACTCTTCACAAAGTCCATGACACTCATATTCCAGAGTGAAATATTACTAAGCACCCTTCCTTGTAAAATAAAGATTTTTAATTTTTGCATAAGTTTTTTCCTGGTGATACAAACTCTTACTCACAAAACTTCTCTGCTGACAATAACCACATCAGGACTGCCACATGAGACAACACCTAAAATCAGAACTTCAGAATATATATGTACCTCAATGTACACAGTTACAATGTATACTTAAAATTATTTTTAAATAACTGTATTTGTTTAAAAGTTGAGGAGGCTGTTTTATTAAAGCAGCCCTCAAAATACTGATGCTTTCCAGCCAGGGTGAGATCTGAAACTTAATCCCATGTAGCTAACAAAAGGAAGACAGTAGCTAATAAAGGGAAGAAGATAGTAAGACTGCAAGCAGACTGTCTTCCCACTGAAAGGTACAGTTCTACATGAGTTAAAACCTCCCGAGTAGGTTTCAGAATATTATTCCACCATAAAAGTCTAAAGCAAACATTTTATTTCCTAACAAGTGTTAGCCCAGTATCCACCTACACCACAGTAAAGATTCATCCCAGCACTATTTCTCACAGGCTCTGCTGCCAAGCCACCATGATGCACCACAATGCCTCAGCCACAAAGAAGGACCAAGGCACTCATTTATCTGCACTGTAAACTCTGTCTTACCATTTTGTGCAACACAAATACCCACAAAACAAATGTCCTCAAGGACAGTCTCACTCAACTCGCCAGTTGCAACAAATCTAGCTGCTGCTCACTCAGATGCCGAAGGTGCCACACATCCCCTTCCCTGTCCCTGTGCTAAAGAGATGATGGACGCCAGCCTACACAGCTGCTCCTACTCTACAGAGCTGCTCTTGGGACCATAACTCAATTTTCACTGAAAATAAACCAGGCTATCACAGACCTCTCAGTTAAACTGTACAAATATCACAGATTTTGACTTACCATAGCCTGCTGATGTCTCTGTCAGAAACCTGCTGGGAATTTTAGGCTATGGGTATCTAGTCAGTACTAAAATGAACAAGTTCCCCAAACCGTACAAGTTATGTTGGGGTAGTGATTAGTTATCCCAGCCACAGCACAGGCCTCCAAGGCACTTGGTATATCCAGTTATGCAAAACGCATGAGATTTTAACAGAAAGCTGGCCAACTCCTAGATGTAGCTATGCTGTTGAAAAAATAAGACTTACATCTCGCTTAGGCCTGGGGAATACAGCACTATGCCAGTGATGTACATGTCATTCATCCAGTTATTAAGGAGTAGTTCATTACCTAATGTTCGTAGGTAATTCTTTGACACTTCTAAGGCCAAGCTTGGACCTGCTGCCATGCAACACCCCACAAAAGGCAGTGATTGCTCTCTGTCATGGGTAAGTGGACAGCACTATCGCAGTATCTTCCCCGTATTCTAATCTAAATTTCAAAAAAACCTCATTGATAGAAGGATGATCAAAGATCATCCAGGTTAACTAACAAAATATGGAAAATACACAAGCTGGACACTGAAGGTTTGCCTTGTCCTAGGCACACTCAGACGTTCTCCCAGAATTAAGTTCTCACTTTTTTACATTCAAACTGTTCACATCTATGCACTTTGGAGTTGTCTGAAGGCTTTTATAAACTCAGCTGTTACCTTGGCTGTCACTCCCTGCCATGAGAGCAAAAACTTCTCTTGGGAACACTGTGAAGAAAGGCAGCACTGACGCTATGCTTTGAAGACATTATCAAAGCCTGAAATAAGCTGCTGACATTTCCTCAAGAAAGGGAATGATGGATTTGGGGATGTCACATTTTGGTACAGAAGCAGCACAGTATGATAATCAAGTGCAGACAATGGAAAGCAAGTGAAGTAAGAGGAAGCATCACCTCCACTTGCACAGCTGCATTGAGAATGGTCCATCCAGGCTGCTGTACTCAAAAACCAAGATACACGTGTTGCTCAACTCAGAGGTGCTGGTTTTGACAAGTTCACATTTTTGAAGCAGAAATAACATTTAACTCTACTGTCCTGCTAAACGAAGGGAACTCATCTGTTGTCCTGTTCAGAGCTGCAATAACCCAAACAACACTAGAGCTTTCAGCTTAGATAGGGCGACAATTATCACTTAGGCTAAATTATTTGATTAACACTGTTTGGAGTTGAGAGGGGCCGTTTCTCATCACTATATACCCGAGGTAATGCTCTAACATATGCCCTCTATATCACTCTGCTTTAGTCTGTCATTACAGGATTAAATCTTGGTTTAAAAAAAACCCAAGAACAAAAATATTGCATGTTCTTACTGAAACTAAAGTACACCTAACACTAAAGGTAAGAAGGCAAAAGTATGTTAAATATTCAAAGACTGAGATGTTTGCATATTTGTATTGACTTCCTTTTGTCCACATGTATTTTTAGTATAATTATTAAAGCTCCTCCTGATCTGATAGGAAAGCTTTCTCTGGACTTCTTCCCTCAGTACCTCAGTAAGAATCAATTTTTTTCCATTTTTCACCTCCACATTTACAAGCGTGATCATTCATTCTTTCTGTAACAAGAAACAAAATGCTACTCACCAAAATGCTTATTTGTGTATTCATTGGCCCCTTCTTATTTTTTGACATAAATCCACTTAAGTCAATAGAGCTGAGCTATGTCAGAGGAGAATTCAGCCTTTTCTTCCTAGACATAATATCATCACACAATACCAAGATCCAAGTAGCTAAAATAGATTAATTACCCAAATTATACTAAGGAAGTCTACCCTTCAAATATACACCAGTGAACCTTATATTCATTATGCAACTGCTTCTTTCAGGTTAGAAGCAAAAAAAAAAAAAAAAAAAAACCAAAACAACACTCCTGGTCATGAAACCCAATTTCACATTCATTCCTTAAGGATCATAAATGCATTGTCACAAATTAACTGAACAACAGCAAAAGAAAAATCCCCATCTGTTTAATTTTATGAGTGCTACAATTCCTTAAAGAGTCAAGACTTTCCAGTGTCTTCAGCTGATACAGATTAGAATAGCTTCAGTTAGGTCCACACCACCTGAAAACACCCAATGTTCAAACAACTGTTACAAAGCTGTTGGCTGTACTGTTCCAAGTGACAAATCCAAATGAAATGTTTGAATAGTTTAAATGCACAGCTGTTGAAAAGTCAAAAACACTGTTGGTATACCAAACAGCAGAATATTGTAAGCCTTACTGTGTTCTTCTATACAACGTTTGCTCTCAGATCTGTCATGAAGGAGAAAAGGTATACAACTCCACTGTCAAAAGCAAGTGGTGTAACTAGGCTTCAGAATATTTCACTGTTTGGCAAGCCAACTGGTGACATAGCCGTTTTGACAGCAGACACTCAATTCATTGTGTCCTAATGCTGCATTCACTGCACAAACAAGATACTACTCAAAAAAACTGTATTTCACAGAAGCATTTAAACAAATAACATTTACCAAACTAAGCACTAATTTAAGACCTAATGAACTTAGACTGGGAAGTCTAAGATTTCTGTTTTATGGAAAAGGCTATTTTGCTGTCAAATTCTTCCGGTAATTTACTTGAGAAACAGATGCCTCATTAAAAATAACAAGCAGAGTAGATTGCCACTAGAAGTATGAAGAGGACCAATATTTCCCTCCAAGTCATTTTACAGATATTATAATGCCTATTTCTGCCTGATTTCATAAGCCTAACCTGAAATAGCTAAGATTCGTTGCAGTCAATCTGGCATATTCACACCTCTACCATTCTGGGAGAGTTCTAGGCTCATTAGGATCAGAAGTTACATATCAAAAGTCTTGATAATTTATTATTATCATAATTGAGACAGAGATAAAAAATTGCTTTTTTGCATATTACATATGGGCAGGCATGAGAAAATTCGTGTCTATTCCTCACACTGTACTGGCTGCCTGAGTTACATCACATCGATTAAGCCTCCTCTTCTGTAAAAATGGGTTGTGAGACTGGCCTCTCTACCATACAAAACTTAGAATAACTTTGAAGAAAACAATTATTAAAGCCACACAGGTAAACAGGATGCAACAAGACACATTGTCGCTGGTTGTAGGCTGTTCCGATATACTAAGGAACCACCCTTCATTGCTGAGAAGGATTTTCAAGAAAAGAAAACACAGTATGTCTCACCAGTCTGAGCTTCAGTAAAATATCTGGTTTGGTATCACATGAGACACTATTAATTAAATCAGATAAAGTATAGTTTGGTAGAGGAACTGTAAAACAGACAGGCTGGCTAAAGAAAAATGACAGCAGATTTTTCATTTTTTAAGGGAACATTACCAAAACCAGTTCCTCTAAGGCTGAAGTTGGAACATACACCACTTAGCATTTTTTGCATTTCTGTGGTTAATACAAATGCCAGTCTAAAATTAAGAAGTACAAAAGAAGAGGATAGACACACTTTACAGAAAGAAAACTACCTGGAGGACAGGATCAATAGAAATGAGATGAAATTCAACCAGGCAAAATTGCAAGGATATGCTCTTACAGATCAAAACCGTACATTTCTGTTACAGCTGGAACATCACCAAGCAGAAATAAATGGGGTACAGAGGGCAAAGGTGTATTAATCAAACATAGCACCACTAGTACTTGTCATGAACATCCCAACTTAGTGGTTTACATGATAGTCTGATGCAGCTTCAGCAAAGGTGCAGTTCACCACCTTTTTGATATTCACCACCTATTTGATATACTCTGAAGGGCAGAGTGCTGTAAGTGTCCTGGTACCCCAGCCACACAAATTATCACACCAATGGGAACCCAGCATGTCTTCTGAGTTTTCCACTCAACTTGAAGTTTCTTTTATACTACACTAGTGTTAATGTAGAAGCAAGGAATGTTTGTAGTCTTATAGTCATAATTTAAATGAAGAACCCTGGTAGGTTAGAGACAAAAGGAAATGACAGTAAGTTCACCTAAGTCCTGTACAAAGATAAACTGGGATGAAGTTCTGCAGAGGGCGACAAAAGTGGCTAGGGGGCTGCAACATGTGAACATACAACAAGTGTCTAGGAGAACTTGTTTGTCTACATTGCAGAGAAGTCAAGGGAGGATGTAGTTGCAGCAAGAAATGACAGAGACAGACTCTCGAAGATGCACAGTAAGAAGAGGAAATGATCACAAGATGCAGTACAGGAAATTCCTTCCTGGAGAGTGAGTAAGTGCAGGAACAGGTTATCCATAGGTTATGGAGCCTCTGCCATTAGAGATAGTCAAAGCTCATCTGGGAAAGGTCCTGAGCAATCTGCTCTAACTTGGAAGGCAGCTAAACTACATGACCTCCAGAGGTTCTTTCCAACTTGAGTGATTCTATCACATAACTTAACAGCCATACGTTACACAGTCTACAGAAGAGAGTAATGCTGCATTACTTCACTTGCATTTGGCTGAAATCAGACTTGAGCATGAATTCATGGAAATAGTAGTTTGGAGTAAGGATGCCCCTATCCCTGGCTTTAAGATATGTTGTAAGAAATCTCTTCCTCATACAGAAAATATTAAAAGAAATGTATATAACTGATGTCACTGTAAACACTGGGAAAAAAAACATTGGAAAGTGGTCTGCAAAACTCCCTATTCCTGACAGAGCCTCTATAGACATGTAGTCAACAGGCATCATCAGTACTTTTTTATTGAAAGGTTTAAAAACAGTACACTTACTGTTCCAAAACAATAAAATATTGTTTAGCCAAATACTATTCACTTTAACTTTGAAAACATATTTTGAAGGTATAATACACAAACTGAAAAATATTTTTATTAAAGTGTGATAGCATATGATTAATTCACAGTGCACACACTTATAAAGACTACCCCCTCAAAAACATTATATGTTCATTTTTATATTGCTTATGTTTATATAAAAGGAAAGCAGGAGTTCCAAAAAGTTATCCAAAGCTCTTAGATATTAACTACAACTCTTAATTACAGTGAAATATTCTAGTGTTAACCAGTGAGTCTGTTTAACTTTAAAAGCAAACACACCAAAAGATAGGTTATACATAAAGCCAGTCATACCATTAATCTGTTTACCTTTAGCACAATTTCCAGAAATGTTACCTCTGAGCAGTTTCTAAAGAGAATAGTTAGAAAACTCTAGGCCAGCAATACTTGTCATGAGTTCCTTTAAATAATTATTAACAGAAGTCTCTTAGTTCAAGCAGCCTACTTCCAATAAATTACCGTGCTGCTAACAGGTCCACTTTGAAACAATGGCACGAGCATCTCAGTGACCCACATAGAAGCCATTTCAAGCACAGTATGATCTGATAGCTTAGCATTAATTATAACATAGATGACTGACTTTGCAATTCTTACATTTACTTTTGTCTTTCATGTTTTCATTCAACCAATTTTGCTATACATACTACTATGAACTATTAATGTTGAAAAGAGAAAACTGTCTGGACAGCTTAAACAGCGCTAGCTATAATCACCTCTATTGTAACAGAACAATGCTTTGACTTTCCTCTGGGAGAGGCAATGCAACACTGAATTTGCTTACACTTACTAACTCGATGAGGAAAGCAAACCAGTCCCAACAGAAACTGTTAATCAATCTTTCACTCTTCAGCAATTAACTGCTCATGAACTGGCAAAAATTTAAAAAGAGCCGTGACATTATATACAGCAGATATGTCAGAACTTAGCACTGAACTGTAGCTGTTTATGGTGTAATTTCTGCCATCTATGTCACAGAGCCAAATTTGCTGTTTTGGAAACATTCTGTTGAGAAAGAAAAATATCTCTCTCACATGTAACTTTTGTTAAAAGACATAGACAGTTTTCTTACTGTAGCTTTATAGCTCAAGGATTTCACAGCCAAATCTGTGGATACATCAGTTTTTCTTAAAGCTAAGATTGTTCTTATGAGGGATGCCTCATTTATATATGGAAACAAGAAAGACAGTATCTGAAAAATACTAAGTTGAATACCAAATCCCAGGTATCTTCACCTAAATTTTTTCTTTTCCTTTTCTTCCTAAGGGAGATACAAGTGCTACGAGCCTGCAAAACTCAGGCAAACCTTATAGCATCCTCGCACTTCAGAAGTCATCTCCAACACAACACTTGCAAGTAATTTAATAATTTTTAAATTTTTTAAGCCCAAATTTGTTAAAAGCTGATTGTTCTAAAGGCAGGACATGTTTCTTAATTGTAACAAGCAAGGTAATTTTAAAGTCCTGGCTCAGCTAATAATGTGCTAGGTACCATCACAACTGTGTAAGTTTAATATTTAAAAGGAAAGTTTCTTTCAAGCCGGTGTACTCCTTAAAACTTTATACTTACATGCCTTTCAGGGAACATTTCTTCATTTGCTATTTCATTTGCTACTTCATTTGCTATTTTATACAGAAAAATGTAAAAAAGCATTCCAAGCTTATGTAATTTAATGACCCAAAACATCAAGCTAATCTCCTAGGGTGAAATACTATTTCATAATCTCTTTCATAACCTCTGCTATATAGGCAGCTAGCTAACTGATGCCTTCATCAGGTTACACCTGTACACTGGTTTAAATAGGTGCAATCAATTAGCATGTAAGACATTTATGTTAATAATGCACAAGAAAAGATATTTATCTTACTGGTCCTTCGTTTTCTTATCTTTATAAAGCTGTTAGAAGGAAAATAAATTAAGTCAAAATTTCAGCCCAAATCTGTGGTACTGCAGCCCCAGGCACTGTTTTGGAAAGGAATATTGAGATAATTAGACCCCACACAAATATGCCAGCAAATCTTGATTTAAAGCTGTTGCATTAGGCGTTGGTCCAATTCCTCTATAAAACAGGAGAACTGAATCAGGTCTCAATCCACAAATTATGCTGTGGATGAGAAGGTCATCTGTTAGTTGAAATCACACCATTTTCCAAGGGCATGTTCCACAAAAGGAACACATTTTAAACATGAGAACTTATTTCCAAATGTTCCTAATGACCCAGTTTAAGAATACAGAAAACTGGCATTAACAAGGACTATTAACACTGTTGGCTCATTCATCCGTATGATAACACACTTAACTATTCAGATGCTATTGTCTCGTGCAGACCTCCCAAATTCTTTGAAATCCAGCCCACAAGGTCTACGAGAGACACATCTCAGTGGCATCTCAGGATGCACAAGTCCTCCATGTCCTCCATCCAGATCATATGATAGCAGCAGGCCACAGGGCTACCTTGAGGCTAAGGAATATGCAGCAACCCTGTTGCAAGCTTGAGAAGGCTGTGGCCAGGCCCAGTGCCGGCCAGTTGCCTCTCGCATGGGAAGTTGTAGAGCTGTTAACGTGTGGGATGCCAGCAACCCAGCAGAGGGGTTTGTTACAAGCAGTTCTCACGATTAGCATGTGAAATCTGGCAAGTTTGACTTCAGCCAGTGCTTGCATCATCCATCCAGAGGACAGGTAAATCAATCCTAGGCCACTTTATCTGTTTGAAATAAAAAGACACAACAGGAAGTTCCAGGACCCAGTTATCATGTATTTCAGTTAGAAACTTGCAGCTTCTTTGAGAAAAAGATAAACATTACATAAATTCCAGTCCAGTTTCATTCCTAATTTGCTGGCCTTTAACCAGAACAACAATACTTTAAACAGAAAAAAAATCTTGACTGTGTATGAAACCAAAGCCACAATACTAGGTCTCATTCTGCTAACTCAGTCTCTAGGAGTGCATTTGAAAATACTGTCTCCACTCTGAGATATGATATACATGGTATTAGTTAAAGAAGAGACAAAAAGAAAACATATTGCTCTGTGGAGCATGAAACAAGTGAGTTTCACAACATGTATCACAAACCTCGTGGAAAGACCTGGAGATGTCTTCATGCCTGCTACTGTCTATCCATACAGTAATAATAAAAGTAGTCTTTTTCACTATAAACTATTAGTAACACCTTGGTAGCAGAACAGATCTCAACATATGCACTTTACTTTTAAGCCCACTGAAAAATTTGATTATACTAGGAAAAAGCTTCAGCAGAAAACAATAGAGGGTACACAGCTGAATGGGTGACTTCTGTGTTCCCACAACTACTATGACACTAAATAACTGGAAAAAACCCCATATGCTTCTATGGACAGACTAATGAAGCAGACAGAGGACATGCTCTTTACAGCCCACCATGATACATCTGTGCCTGTTAATTTACATACAATAAATAGTTGTCTCACTATAACAGTTATAGTGAAAAAGTAAGCCTTATGTGAGGCACGGAATTGGAGAAGAAGAAAGCAAAAACTCAATAAGCAAGTCCCCCTTAGTAGAGCAGATATGTCAATGTTCAAGATGTTAGCAGATAAATGCAAACACACCTTACAAGGTACTGAATTTTCTTCATACATTAATTCACCACCCTCTGCTCTTCAGAGCTTTAAAACTTTTATGTTGGTCACATTCTAAAATAAATTATCAGTAACTCATTATCAACATTAATTTCTCATATGCTGTTCCAAAATCCACTGTCGGAAGCTTGCAGTAAGAAACAATTACAAAGATCTTCCATGAATAATAAATGTTGGCATTTTTCCTCCTTTCTTCAATTTTTTTTTTTATTTTCATTAAGGGAAGAACAGTATTATAATGCACCAATACTAAAATACATAAAAGAGTGGTTATTTTACACCAAGTCATAATGCCATACAAAATATATAATTTGCCATACAAAACATATAATGCCATACAAAACCCTAAAACATTAAATTATCAGAAGTGTCAAAAAGCTATTCCTTCTGCAGCTAGACTAAGGTGATTTGTATTTGAAAATGCATTAAAAGCAACAAAATAAAATTAAAGATTATTAAAACAAGCATAAATAGCTCTTATAATTAGCTCATTTTTAAAAGACAGCAAAGTATTTTTGAACTACATACAGTGGTAGAATAAAACAAAATGCATCAACTCAATGCTACAACTGGGGAGGGAAAGCAGTCATCCACCATGACTATTGCCAAGCACGTGTATGACTTCATTTTTTTTTATATTTCCATTTATCTAATACTGTTATCATGAATATGAGCAGCATTATCATAACCCTTTAAAATAATGTATCACTGTTTTAATTCAAGGAAGCAAGACTGCTAAATTTTTTTGTCAAAAATCTTTATTGTTATGGTGGGTTGACTTGGCTGGCTGTCAGATGCCCACCCAGCTGCTCTCACTCCCCCTCCTCAACTGGACAGAGGCAGATAATAAGATTAAAAGCTCATGGGTCAAGCTAAGGACAGAGAGATCGCTCATCTGTTACTGTCATGGGCAAAACAGACTTGACTTGGGGAATAGTGATTTAATTTATTGCCAATTAAAAATAAGAGTAGGATGGTGAGAAACAAAGACAAAACTTAAAACACCTTCCCCCTCTTCTTCCCAGGCTCAACTTCACTTCATTCCTGACTCCTCTACCACCTCCCCTCCCCCAGCAGTGCAGAGGGATGGGCAATAGGAGTTGTGATCCGTCCATCACAGCTCCTCTCTGCTGCTCTTTCCTTTCCACTTGTCCCCTCCTCCCCTCACAGCGGCCACCCCTGCAGACCCCTGCCACAAAAACGTTGCCATGTAAACCCAATACAATTGTGTAAAATAGATAACAGAATAAGCCTTGGGGAGTCTGAGGATATGGTTCAATAATGATGTGATTCTGGAGGATGCGAGAGGGAAAGGCTTTGTTTAGGGGTTTCATAACATTTCAGCTCTAGCACCAGAAATTTCATATGTAACATTTCCTTCCCCAACATAATTAACAACAGTCAGGGGAAAAAAATAAAAATCAGCAATTTCCTTTGTATAAAATAAATGGGCACTATGACAGTGATCTGTTTTTCCCACACTCGCGCACAAAATTAGGAGCCTATTATAACCACAACACTGTACTGGAGAGGTCTAGCAGTTACAAGGAGTATATCTACACTAGCCAATGTTAAGAAGTAACACTATAAAAAAAATACTAGTAATTAAAATAAATAAAAACGGCACAAATTATAAATCCCAAAATATAGTTTTTAGTACAGAACTGTTTTCCAGTTTCAAGCAGGGTTTTGCAACAGTTTATCTACAACCTGTAAGATAATATAAAACCACCCTAGTAAAATTTGTAGACATCCCAAAAACTACTAAAGTTACAAATAATGAGGCAAGCCAGTTATTTGGGAAAATAACCTGAGTCACTTGGTAAGACAGGCTCTTCTGAACATGCTTTCTAACAACTGCAAAGGGCAAAATCATCTATAACAAGAAAATGATGCCAATTTTATAAAGTAAGGTTTGTGTCCTGAGAAGCTGCAGCTCTGAATGGGACTTGGGAATCACCATGAATAGATCAGAGTGATGCAGTTATTAAGGGGGGTGCAGGGAGAGAATACAACAGCCCTATGAACAGAAAAGTATCCAGGTAGGAAGGTGGCAACACTTTCATATAATTGAAGAAACATAGCTAGTTCTTTGCATCTATACTTCAAGAAATTAAAAATGGTTCAGACTGGGGTTCAAAAAAAAAAAAAACAGAGAAACTCTGGAAAGCTTGTCATTTGGGAAGAGGCAAAAGAAACTTGAAATATTCAGTCTATCAGAAAGAGATTAAAGGGGTGACTTGGTCAGAACCTCCCAGTATCAACACAAGGAAGATACCTGACAGATGGCTTTTTAACAACAAAAGACAGAGTAAGGTCAAATGGGTGAAAGATATCTACACAGATTTACATTAAACATTAAAAAAAAATTAACAGTGATGATAATAAATATGTCAAACAGCCTAACAGGTGATACAGTAATTCTTAATTTGAAACTTTACATGCTCATCACTGCCTTTTCAAAAATTGAGCACATATTACTGGAAAGGCAGTACTGCACATATTTAAATTATCACCAACTAATGAAGACAGAATTAGTTGGCAAGGGCTCCTAACAGGATGTTGCCCTAAAATGAAGGATGTACTTCCTATAGTTACTGATTGCAGCTCTAGTGAAGGACGTGTGGCTGTCTACAAATACATCAGAAGCACGTATATTCCAAAGCCTGGACACTTGGTTCACACGTTCATCTTTTGAGTTTCCTCAGAGCATTCATCTGCCTAACCAGTTGCCAGCACCAGTAAGAATAAACCTCCTGACTTCTTGTTCTGCTAAGGGATGTCAACTACACCGAGCTGCAAAACATTCTTTGTTTGAGGGCATTTCCCAGGGTACATTTTCTATCAGCAGGTATCATGCTCCAGGCATACCAAGATAAATGGCTTTCACTATGCACTTAGGTATTATTCCCCTTCACCTATTTCTTACCACTCCCCTTGCACACAAGGTGCTCCCCCTTTACCCACCTCTTCTCCACTGACAGCAGAACCCAGCAGACCCTCCCGAACCCTCTGCTCTTACCCAGTGCCGTGCTACAACCCATGCACACTTCTCCCCTGCTATGCTCAGCTTATAAATGTTTACGTGAAGCCTTAGCTGCTCATGGTAGGAGAAGCCATGGGTTTATGTGGGTGCAGGTACATTAAAGAACTGGAGTAGAATGGGAAAAGGATAGAGGGAAGGGGAGAAATAATGGATATACACATGCTCTGTCAAACACATCATTAGCCAAAGCCAACCTCAACAGTTCTGTTTCTTCTAGATTAAGCACCATTTCACTCACATGATCATGGACATCCTACATCACTACTCATTCCTAATGCCCCCTTCCTGGGGGAATCAGAAGGGCTCATTGCCAGTCACAATCTCTGTACTTCTCCTGAATAAAAACACAAAGGATCCACAGGCACATTACCATGATAGTGAATGAACAAATTATGTACCGTGAGGAGAGGAGGGGTACAATCCTGAAGCTAAAGACTTCTGTGGTGGAGGAGTTAATTTCTTTTTTCTGTCCAGAAGGGGTGAAAAGGCACTACTGGCTGGGAAAACTCTACTTCCCCTAGATCAAATCATTGGCTTTGGTGGTGCTCAGATTTTCTCACTGCATCAGGCAGCAGCAGAATCTACAGGAACTTCTGTAGGTCTCTTCCTGAGAAAGGTTAAGCTGAATTTTACATGAAACATATACCACCCATCGTGCTTTATGTCATAGCTATATTACATAATATCATACAAAGAATATGGTGAATACAGAGTAAATACACTAGGTCATTTCATCCCCCTCTCACACTTCGATGCCAGATACCATTCCCTATTTCCAACAGACTACATCCCTTCACTAGTCTTTAGGATTCATTCACAGATAAGTCATTTTGTTTATAGCAAGAAAGCAGTACTGCATTCAGATGCTGATGGATAAAAGGTCTACCATGCTCTCAAATGAGCAGGAACAATGCGAAAGGGCTGGAAAAATGACTTTTATATTCCACTGCAATTGCTGTGTCAGTAGATATCCTGAGGCTCTGGGTTTCATTATATGAAAGGTAAAATAATTGAAGCAACATGACAGCAGCTCAAGAAAACAATAATTTCATTTCAGGTATAAAGGAATATTCTAATGCATTTTGTCTGAAAGAAGACGAATGCCAATTTTTAAGCACTTAGCTTTCTTGGGGTTCTTTTACCAGACAGGCTGTTCTGTCAGATCTGGCTCTGCAGGTTTATGGAATGATATAAGCCAGCAAAAGTGAGCTAGAGGACAGGTAGTTTTATATAATGATTGCTCCAAATTTGAAGCTGCATTGAAATTAGCACTTAAAGCAGAAACAAAATCCTTTTCCTTCACAGTGATGGGGGGTTTTCAATTCAATTTGACACAATCTGCCATAAAAAAAAACCCACTGTATTTTCTTCTTATGACTGCTGCTTTTTTAAGAACATAAAGAATTACTAAATTCTTTAGATGAAACAAATAGAAGTAATTTGTGAGCAGATCTTCTCAGACTTCACCCTCTCTGTTCAGTTTCTGTATCTGTATTTCACTCACATTTATCTATGTAACACCAGACCCCACAAAGTCCATGTCGACAGTTATCTTTGTAAGTTGGGACATAAAGTACTCTGAGCTTTTAAGGGGTCACACTTCAACTTACATATGCAAGACACACATGCAACTTAACTTGTGACTGATTTGATCTACATCAAAAATGGATAAAAGATACTTAAAAACCACCTCTCAGTTCCCTTCCTCAAAAAGAAATGAATAACCAGGAGGAGAATGGATTTTGCTTTAAAAAATGATGGAAACTAATTGTACAAATGCTAATTGGTTGTATTAAAAGGAGTGGCTTTGTTAACTGCCATTAGCTCTAAGCTCCTTCCAAATAATTCTGACCACTGCTACGTAACAAACCAACCCTCCCTCTATCACCCTGCAGATACAGGCATGGGTACACAGCACAGGCGCACATGCCCGGCAGGTAAGACACACTCAGCTGGGAAGCCCTAGGAACAGCAGCAATGCACCCAGTATTAGCTGGTTTCAACCAACCCTGTTATACTGATGACACTTTTTATGTGAAACAGACACAGATGCATTTTGAAAGGACTAAAATTAAGAATTCCCTTTCGTGGGCTCTCTCTGGCTGAGTGAATGAGAAAATGACCTTACAAAATTTGCCTCTTGCTTGAAAGCCACGTGCCTGAGACCAAAAGATCTCAAGCTGTACTGAAAGCAGTCATGCGTTAGGTTCCACGTACTGATAAGCAATGTAACACATAGCAGCTGAGGTCTACTTTCAACACAGTTGGGGAACAGAATAAAGATTTCAACCTTGCAGCCTGTTTTCTTAAAGTAAGTCTTTTTTATTCCTGCTACAAACCCAAAAGAGCATAGGTAGCAACTGGAAGGTTGGGTGTCCCTGGAGCTGCAGTCAGAAGGGAGAAAGCCACAGATGCATTAAATGAAGGCAGAGCAAAAGAGCAGAAAGAGGCAGAGGGAGAGATAGCACGGCTCCTTCTTTCTTCCCACTGCAAACACTGTGCAACAAGCTCCCTGTTCAGCTCTGCCTTCTCCGGCCTAACGGGGGGGAAGCACAAATGTCTGCTTTCAGGACTAGCACGTGAGCCCTGCACATCCCCTGCGCCCCGTCCTCCTACTCTCACACTGTCGTGAGATTCCAGTCGTGAAATTGTTGGCTCTGCAGAACCATCATCTGATCATACGCAACACGGTGAGAAAGACCATACGTAACGAGCGCGTATAAGCAACCACGGGGAAAGAAAGGAAAAGCCAATATGCTCACAACACCTAATAAAAACAGAATAAAAGAAAAAGGTGAGAAGAGAGCGGCAATGAAATAGGAACCAAGCAGCAACCAAAGTGCACCGCGCAAGGAAAAGCACAGAAAAGAGCCTGTCAGGCATCAATTTATTGTGCAGTTTATCCATAACTGGTTTTAAAAGGATGATTTTTACTTCCCCTTGGGTATTGGGTTTAAGTCTAATTACAGAACACTCACATTCAGGTGAAGTATACAGCATGCCACCTGGATTGGCTTTATATTCCCATCACACTATTCACGGTCTACAAGGCAAAAATCCCATGCCTTCTCCAGTCCCTAGCTTCTCCATGGCTTGCTGCTATTACACAGGTGAAAGGATAAGCTGGTCTAGTATTTCACAAATGGCATACAGGACAGAGTAATTTGTGAGAAGTGATCTAGAAACAGAGGCTTTTTGGCAGTCCCTGTTTGCCCAAGCAGGGATGAAGGAAAAATTTTAATTGCTGTGCCAGAAAGTTACTGTTGTGTTGGTAACCACAGCATAACCTACAAAATTCTCTGAAACAGACTGTCGTAGTTTAGCCCCAGTCAGCAACTAAGCCCCACACAGCCGCTCGCTCACTCCCCCCCAGTGGGATGGGGGAGAGAATCGGAAGAGTGAAAGTGAGAACACTCGTGGGTTGAGATAAAAACAGTTTCATAGGTAAAGCAAAAGCCACGCACGCAAGCAAAGCAAAGCAAGGAATTCATTCACTCCTTCCCATGGGCAGGCAGGTGTTCAGCCATCTCCAGGAAAGCAGGGCTCCATCACATGTAACGGTTACTTGGGAGGACGAAACACCATCACTCCAAATGTCCCCCCCTTCCTTCTTCTTCCCCAGCTTTATATACTGAGCATGGCATCATACGGTATGGAATAGCCCTTTGGTCAGTTTGGATCAACAATCCTGGCTGTGTCCCCTCCCAGCTTCTTCTGCACCTGGCAGAGCAGGGGAAGCTGAAAAGACTACTGCAGCAACCACTAAAACATCTCTGTATTATCAACACTGTTTTCAGCACAAATCCAAAACACAGCCCCATACCAGCCACTATAAAGAAAATTAACTCTATCTCAGCTGAGACCAGGACACAGACCCAGATGTGCTGTTGAGATTTGTTTTTTATTCACTTTTAAAACTAGCCAAGACCATGTTCATTTGTGACGCCGTCAGAAGCATACCTGACTTGTATCAAGCCAAGACTGGCACCCTGCAGTCATGTCAAGACAGATTACTTCCACAGTGATGCTCCACAAAACCTGTCATGAACCAGGAACCATAATACTGCTATTTTCTTCGCAAGCCCCCAAACTATTTAAAATCCAGACAACAGGTATAAACCCACTTCTAAACATTATACTAACAGAAACTTTGGGAATATTCACATCATACCCACAAGCTTCCCAGCCTGGCTCCGCTTCTACTCAGAACACACTGCCGCACACAAATGAAGCACAAAAACACACCTGGCCTACTCCGGCAATCCATTGCAAACGTAGTTCAGAAAACCAAAAACAAATGAGGTCTTTGCTTCCAGGGAGATCTCATGCTTCCTGCTGCTGTGAAGGTTTTGCCACTGGGGCAAGCAATTCTGTCTCCACTGACCTGATTTCCCTGATACCTTGTTTTTCCATGTCACAGGCAGAAATACCTGGAAATGCATCTCAATGTTAACACTATATGGCTAGAATCATCTCTAGTATCCAATGCAAGCACTGAGAAGGGACTGATTAATGACATTTTAAAGCAGTCAGTAGCTGAACTGGAAAGGAAAGGCTGCAAAGAAACTGATTAAAAAAATCCTAGATAAAACACATACAAATAACATAAACCATACAAAAGATCTATTCTGTAACATTTACAAACTCCATAGCTTACAAGTTTAATGCACAGTCAATGGAAATCTACAAAGCTATGTAAGATACCAAATGAAACTAACACTTGAAAACCATACCTGAAAATCCGGGCCTTATGTTTTCTGAAGAAGATACTGGAAAATGTGAAACCATACACTACTTTTAGGATTTAAATGGCTAAAAATGTGAGTTCATGCAGTCACACAATATTAAATCATGCTTTTTTTATGTAAATGTTTTTACATGTTAAATTAGTCTCTTGACAAAGAATATTAACACATGAAGCAATCCTTACAGTATGTATGTGTGCACGATTGCATCTAAAATTAAAAGATCCCAGTGCATACTAATGTTTTTAAGCTTTTTCCACCAATTCTAGTTCTGCTAGAAAAACATTTACATAATACAAACAGAGCTTTTCAAATTTCTTTTGAGAAAATTGCACACACACCCCCATTTTTTCCAGGCCCCTGTCAACGTTATCGAAGGTCTTCTTCAACAAAGGAGAAACTGACAACAGTGCGACTCTTAGCCTTTTGAAATCACTGGAAAAATTTCCATTGACAAAACAATTGTGCATCTAACCTAGATCACTAAATATAGGAGGGAAAAAGATGCAGAGAGCTATTCACAAACATGCTCTCATGCACACAATAGAGAAGTCGGGAATAAAGCCAGAAGTTGTGGAGGATGGGGGGTTTTTTTGGTAACTCACTTGGTTGTCACAACGCTGACTGCCACATTTAACTAAGCCACGTATATAAAGATACAATTCCAATGATTCAAATTTACTAGTCAGCGAAGATGACTAATACCACATGTTACACAGATAACACATCTGTAACTTTCATCCCATCATCAACTAACTCACACGAAAATACTAAGACCAGCCTCTGTTCCTTTATAAGGGGTTCAAAAACCTTTCCCAGACTTTTAGGAATGGCACATGAGCTACAGCAGTTCAGCAGTTCTTCAGCACACGCACTCTTCAGCCACTCATCTCCTGGAAAAGAACTCTGGCCTTTCAATTACTTTTTTAGATAGATAGATAGTTAGATAGATAGATAGAGATAGATAAGTGTATAATATATTTATACTTTTACATATATAAATTATACACACACACACACACACGTATGTATAATCTACGCACACACACATGCTCCACTTGTTTATCTACCAAGAATTGCTTCTGCTAACACATCTGACTTGGGAATAACACTATCAATAACTTAGCGCTGGACTTGCAGGATATTAATTCCTCAAAATGTAAAATGAGGAAAAAATGATCTAACATAACTGAACTGCCACCATTAAGCCTAAGCTTAATTACAAACTGCCCACACTTTATTGTAACTCCACTCTAAACTGCCCACCAAGCAAACTACTGAACTTGCCAGATCAAAGGAAGCAATAATAAAGAAACAGGGACAATTCAACAATTCAACAATTTTATGCATGACACTAAAATGTTTAACTCTGTTTTGTATGAAAGCTCAGTCCTTTCATAAACTCAGAAAATGTGTATTTTATACTTTTTTCACCAAATACTGCACAGTCAAGCATAGAGCTTCAATATAACACCAATTAAAACAATTATTTCAGTTTATCAAAAATGCATCAGCATAATTTCTCCATTTTGACATTATACTATTAATACATAGCAAATTTACTGATGAAAAGTAAAGTTCTGGGGAAAGAATGAAAAATAACTTTGTGAACAATCTGACACTACAGTATAAAATAAAGATACAGTCAAAACTGTTACATAATGGGTTTGTTTGATGACTGTCATTAGTAAACTTTCCGAGATTATGGATTTTTTTCCCCATGCTTTCACTGCATCCTCTATCACACAAAAGGCAGGAAAATGTTTTGAAGGGCATGTTTACACTGTGTAATTTTTTATTCAGTTTCAGGGTAATATTTTCAATAATTACTCAGTAAAACCAAACCAATTACAAAACTCTGCAGGTAATTTGCATGAACACATCCAGATGCTCGAAAATCTAGAAAATTAATTTTCACAATCAATATTTACTCAAAGTCTCAGATTTCCAGCTACACAGTTTAAAATACTGTAGCTCACTATAATCTTAAATCATCCCAGGTTCTGTAAACCACACAGACAATGAATTTTTTCACCACTAATTAATCTGCTGAACTGTAAAGTCAAACTTTTTCTTGCTGACAACAGGCTACTGCAACATGAAGTTGAAGTAAAAGGAAAAGGTTAAGACGGGAAAAAGAAGAAACCATACTTTGGTCTGCTTTTGTGATAACATTATGGCAAAACGATATTACACATTTTAAGATGTATCTTCTAGAATGATAAGCCTATTGAGAAGGCTGCAGAGAACAATTCCCCATGTATTAAAAAACACTTTTCTTAGAACTGGTACAATGCATTGGAGCAACACTTTATTTTTGTAAACTCTTGTAATGACATCCCAATTCCTAATATATTACAAGTGTGCTTGCATTAATTCTAGCATCAGGAAAGACAGAAGTCAATACCAGGCCTAGATATAAATCATGAAGTTTAATAAGTACATAAAGCAGGAAAGTAATACTAGAAACAGTATTGGTGATAGCATATCATCAGTGGAGGTGGGGTTTTTTTTCCTTTAAAGAAACAATAGCTCTTGAAAAACAATAGACAAGAAACCAATTCCTACGCTTCAGCACAAACATTTTTAATAATGACTCCCGAAACATGGCCTTATATATGGGGGTGAAGGAAAAAGGGTAGATTTAACAGCATTTATTGAAGTATTTCTGATCCAGAGGAGTGGGGAAAAAAAAAGTTTACAGGTTGAATGAAGTATGCCCTGACTTTATTGTGTAACACTGTATTCTGTAATTATTTATCGCATTTACTATTCATATGCACTCAGTTAAGTGAAACAGCATGATAAGAAAACTCTTTTCAGCAAGACGAACAATAAACTCATATTTTGTAAATTAACTAAGGCAACTAACTTCTCTTTGGAATACTCCTATTTTGCTTGAGCAAGTAACATTTTTGCAAAGGCTTCGGAGACAAAATATTAGCACCTTTGACTTACAAACTACAGTGTTGTTTAAAGAAGTGTTTTAAGTAGAGAAGGTCCCTGACAAAACACATTGACTTCAGTGCAGAGGTTGTAATGCCTATCTTCAAAATTACAGGGCTTTGGATAGTAGCATTCAAACTTTTCATCATGGGGATATGGGATTATTTGAAGGAGGTTCTTCTCTGTGCCCCAAACAGCTCAAAGTGCAAACTCTCAGCAAGCTCCCCAGCAGGGGCTCCCTGCTTTGGGGTGACCTGGTGGGCTGTGATCCAGGAGATCCAGCTCCCACATACTCCTGCCCACAGTGCCTTCTCAGGGTGGGGAAAGGGAGCGGCTGGGATAAGCCCTGTTCTAGCCATAGCCAGGTGGCATACGACTCCTCAGAATCACAGCCAACTGGAGTAAATTAAAGTAGTCCTCAGGCTACCTTAGACAGGGCTGGGCCAAGTCAGGAGAGGAGAAACGTGCAGCTGTAATTAGGATAGAGTTCAAGGAACACATTCTCTCTTAATCAAAAACATTTTTCCTCTTAATTCGGTCGAGCATTAATAGTTTTATAGAGGTCTTTGTAGCATACCTCTTGTCCTTCCCATCTCTGCAGCCACAGGTACAAATACTAGCAAGTCTAGGTGGGAACAAGCATGAATGGAAGGCAATATTACCTCTGCCGTGTCATTCGTATTTCTACTGCACTCAGGATTTTTGGATCCTAAAAGAAGGGGCCAGATGACAAAAAGCTCAACTGCAATTGCCAGCACTGAGAATGAAGGTACTCCTCCTCCCCAGGGGATTCATCAGGTAGGTAACTCAAAACAGGCTGTCCCTGAAGACAAGCATCTCAGCAAGCCAAGAGCCAAATCGGAGACAAACACAAACTGTTATTCTTAAGTTCTACAGAACTTTGTTAAAACTGAAGTCATACTGGAACAACACTGGAAAATAGTGGTTCAATGCCCTTTTTCTTCTTCTGTAATTTTGCTGCCTGCATAGCAGCTGGCAAGAAAAGTGGTTAATGCTACTTACAGATTCAGCCTAGTGTTACACTGTCAGAAGAACAAAATGACCAAAAAGACACTGAAGAACTTTTCAAATATGAAAGATGAGAACTGCCTAATAAGAAGCCATTACACATTCAGGTCCTTCAAAGCCTGAGACCAAACTGCAAGTAGCTTTGCCTGTTGAAGACATGAGTGCACTTCTAGGAAGTTCCTGAAAGTAGAGGGCTGTTCTAGAAATCATGAGTTTTCTAAGATCTTTCTAAAATCATGAGGTTTACCTTTGGGAAGCGAATTCATGCAAACTTTTAAAAATGGGAAGGGACACTGCATGCAACAGTGTCATGGAGATGTCAAAAATCAGATGCATAAAACCAAGCCAACAAATTTAAAAATTAAGTCTGCAGAGAGAAATAAATCTCTCTATGGCTGCAGGCATTTTTTAAGGGGAGAGGGGTCAGGAAGTTGGCAGAGCTGGTGGTGAGGTTTGTTTGCATATTTTTTTCCTCTGCTTCTGTTTTGTGGGTTTGTTTCAAGTCAACCCCTGTTCTTTGAGGTTAAATAAAACCTCATATTTTTGCCTGAAAACATTTCCAGTCTTCAAGGTCCTTTCAAATCTTCTAACAAAGAACTGTATGAGAACTTGTATCTGGTAGAAGGACTTACATCTGATAAGATAGATTTTAATTAAAATATAAAGTAGCTGTTTCACACCGCAGTGCTTATTTCCCCTCATATCACTTGCCCCTTCTGCTCTATTACCATCATCATCATTAGAGACAGGTTACAAAGAGACTGCCAAAATACTGTAGTCGCCTGTGGTAGGGGTTATAAAAAATACATCTGCTAGTCCCTAAATCCCAAAACTTAAAGTCCAAATGATGAAACAAAACAGAAAAAGAAAAGGAAATATAATTTCCCCCTTTCTTAAGTGCAAAGACTTGAAGTCCAGACCCTCCCAAGGGGATTAGACTGGTAGAAGCAAGAACTGCACTCTGCTCATTTACATACCGTCTCAAGGCTTTGGCCAGCAGACATATCTTACCAGTGTTCAGCCTCCTCGTCATCTTCTTCAGAAGACTGTTTCATATCACATCTTCTGGATATCTGCTGGATCCCAGCCTGGCTCAGTTTAAAGCTGCCTTGGAACAGGCAACATTCTGCCAAGCAAATAGCTCCGGGGACAGCCAATATGAAGCACAGAGATAATGATACGCATTCGGAAAGCGTGTTGTGGTTTGGAGCAGGGCAGGGAGAAGCTGCCAAAGCTTTTTCAGAGTCACAGGGTTAAGTCCTCTCTGCATGGAGACTCTCAGAAAAACACAGCAGAACAATAATCCTTAGAGGCAGCAGCCTAAGGACCACCACTGCTCAGCCTCTCAAATAAGAGTAGCCAAACAGGGGGATAAAAGTATATGCTATTTAAAATGTATTAACAACATTAGTTGATTTGCTGCACACAGTGAGAAAGGGAATCTATGCACAGCCTTGTACCCATGGATGAAATTGCTACTTAAAGTTTTTTGCTTTTGTATCATTGCCAGTGCAAGGTATATGCTGTCCTCTACTTGCTGGGAGGCCTCTGCCTCCCTCTCACTTACCAGACTAGGAAAAAACAAACCAAAGAAGGTGAGGGGAGACTAAGAAGGTTGTTTAGATTAATTTAGTCCTTTCTCCTCATCATCCAGAAAGGAAATAATAGAACAAGAAGAACTATTCAAGAAAGACAAAAGGGAACTGCAAAGCAGGATTTCAGTGAGGACACACTGCAGAAACGAAGATGAAGTTTTGCAGGGGTACACAAAAACATTGGGCAGAAGAGAAACAGCTAAGGTAAAGCAAACCAATCCTGATATTTTCCCTAGGTACATGAATATGAGATGGTAGTGGAAGACATCTGCGTACAACCTAATGCCCCATATAAGCATACTCTCCCTCATCTTGGGTGCCAGAGAATTACCTGAGTGTCTGTCCCTATCCGAAGTCAAAGCTTTCCAGCATTTCCTAGCATCATCTCCTAACATAATATAAAAAAGCATGTTAAAAAAGGTTAAGGATCAAATGTACTCTATGCAAAGACCCACTGAAGTTAGGAAAAAATGAAAGTAGCTTAACTGAAAACAAAAGTGACCCTGGCTAGATATCAGGGAAAGCTTTCTAACTAGAAGAATAACAAAGGACTGCAGCGGAGCTCCTGGGAGGGTCCTTTAGTTGAGGTTTTCAAAAACAGATCAGACCAAAAAACCTGTAAAGAATGAACCACATATTTGTGACCATGCCCTTATGTAATGTAATTCACTGTAAATCGACTATATATCATATGCATCTAGTTCCCTTCTACCCCTGTTGCTCTATGGAAGCCATCCTAGCCATTCAGAAATTATGTCTTTACCTTCAAGAAAAGAAGAAAAAATAATCATAACACTTGCTTTAATTCTGACCTTCCTCACAGAAGGTGGTCGGAAATATACAGGCTTACTGGTTTTAGGAGTCAGCAGGGTTCATGCTTTTGAGTTCCTCTCTGCAACCATGACAACAGAAAGTTTAAATTATTTTAAATGAGAGCAAGAAAGAAATTCCAAGACTTTGAATTGAAGAAAACACCAACGTGAAATCCACTAGAATCAGACTGTAACGTTGCAGATTTGAAGACTTCCAGAGAAACAGAAAACCCTTGAAGATACCTATGTAAGCTGAACTACCACTACCGCAACCTGTGCAGGCTCTTAGCCAACAGCAAATGAAAGCTAATGCAACTAAATCCTTTTATTACAATCTAAACTAAACTGAATTACTAAATATTTGCTATTCATGCATGTGGATAGCTACCACAGCTGACATTTACCAGCTTGATCACGTGCCCAGACCTTTCGATAGAAACTTGTAAGAATCAGCAGCGCCCACAAATACTGCATGCAAGTAAAAGATTTAGATACTGTAGTGCCACTGGAGAACTTAATTTTAGGTAGGGTAACACATCTACTTGAATCACAGAACTTTCAGCTTCACGTCACTACATAAATGACTCTGTGACAGTCAAACTTCCCTTTTGAAATACAGTTTTAATATGTTCTTATGTGAAGAATTAAAGTATTGCTTAGAGGCAAACATTTCTTTGTGTCAGCAGCAGCTGTTCCTTAAAACTGTTAAATCCACACTTAATGATCTGGGATTGTTTTTTGTTTTTTTTTTTTTTTAATTAAACATACAGGCCTAATAGCATAAAATCTTCTATCTTCTGTTTCTAGCATTGAGTAAGAAAATGCCAACTCATAATGCTAAGACACTGCTTCCCAGGTTCAGCTCGTGGATCTAGCTCTCATACACCAGGCACCTCATGTAAGTGATACTGTTGTACTGGTATTTACTCTGTAACTGGTAATTCAGGCCTTGAGACAGTTTTTCAGAATTACCTGAGTGCCAAGCACAACCTTTAGAAAAGACTTTTGAAAGACTCTTACGAAAGCACCTGAATACTTTTGAATATAAGTAACATGCCTGTGTCCTTTGTGCACAATTCCAGTCCTGCCTATGATTACATGCTACAAGATAATCCCCATTGACATCGACAGGATCCTCCTCACCAAGATCAGACCCTTCCAATTTCTTCTTTTTCATATGCATTATTTTTTCTGCTTTGATTTGAAGTTTGTTTGCTTTGATGCATAATTGCTGAAATGACATTTGAGATAATCCAAAAAAGGATAGTATTATTTTTTTCTCCTGTAGCAAAATGTGTGTGAGCTGACTAAAGCCTAACCACTGATTTAACTTAATTTGGCTTAATCAAGCTAGATAAAGATTCCCAGTGTCCCTGGAGGATGTAATTCCCAGTTGAAGCAACAGCCCAAAACCAGAACAAAACTTTATTCAAAATAAAAAATCCTTGTAAGCAGATCCACCCTCCTATCTAAATGAAGTAGATTAAGAAAAAAAAATGTTCACAAAAAACATCAGTTCCACCAGGGTTCAAATAAGTCTGCTATTTCACCAAAATATTTTTTCTGCTCTAATCCTTAGCATATATATACATATATATATATATATATATATATATACATTTCAAGGTGCTTTAACCTTCTCCAACATAACCCTTTTCCCACAAGTGAGTAGCCTATATAACATTAGCACTATCATAATGTGTAGCCAAACAGACTACAGGGAGTTGTATTTTTTTTCCCCCAAAGCACACCCAGTTAGTCAGAAAGACAATTTTTGCATGCAGAGAAAATCTTGAGGTTTGGGGGTTTGATGGGCTGGCAGGGCTGATGGCTTGATCAAACGGGTTTGATAGATTGTGGGATCTGTGTTTTGATAAGGTCAGTACTTATCAAAGTACTTATTACTGTGGAATTACCTCCTACGCCTTTGGCAGACAAGCTACCTTTGCAGCTTTGTGTCAGAGATGCTTAAAATCTTCAGGCTTGCCTAGAAACCTTCTTCAGTTCACACTGGTCCTGGAGCCACAGTGTACCTCCCTTCCAGCCTGCCCCAGGCAAGGGTGGTGGAGCTGCTAATGCTAACCTATTATCTTTCTCACTTAAGCAAAGGTTAAGCTAGGTAAGTACAAAATTATTTGTATCGGTATAAACTGTTTCCATGCTGTTTTACCTTTATAATTTTTGTGCAATGAAAACAGAACACCCTTCACCAAAACCGTGACAGCCGTGCAAGAACTGGATACGCGTCAGTCCAGAGCTACACATAATATGCACTCACAACTTGGGGCAGACGCCTGGTGCAATTTACTCACAGCAGAATTCTGCAAATTTGTACTACCGGAGCAACAACCGCAGACTAATCAGCTCCTCTGCGGCCTAGAGACAACATCGCCTGAGCTGACAACTTGCCCTCTTTTCTCCTCCGTCCGAACCTGCTCCCCTCCCACACTTGTCAATTTGCTCACTCGTCCATGGCTGCAGCCCGAGATCTCTGTGGGGCAGGGCCTGCCTTTGCGGTGGCTGTTTGCAGAGTACTTTGATGTTTTATCGGTGTGCTCAAGTGCTACCACGACTAAAACAATGTATCACTCCGCAAAAACTCCAGCCCCGGCTTTGACCAGGAGGAAACAGCTGTAGACTTGAAAAATAACCTAAATCTACATGTATGATGAATGCTGGAGCATAAACTAACAGAGTCAAAGGCATTGTTTAATTAAATGTTCAGTCCCTTCTTCCAGATTGAAAATGGCTAGTGCTCCTGACAGAGTGCAAGGCTTCCTTTGTGTATATTTGAAACAATCACTACTGCAATTTCCTTTAAATTGTTCTTCTGGTTGCCCCCTCCTGCGTCAAACTTAAAACAGCTAAGAAGAATCATGCTTTTCCCTGCATTATGATTTTTTTTTTCTTTTTGCAAGCCTGTACTGAATAGAAAAAGCCCGTATCAAGCCGGTCAGGTTTCCTGTTCCCCTGTAACTGTTCCTAACTGACTTCAAAATGCAACCACATTTGTATGCACGGTGAACTTCATAGCAAACACCTCCTTCTTAAAGGTGCTGTACACTCTGCTACCTCCTCTAATTTACTGCTTGAGTACATTCTTTCCCTTCATTTTTTGTACACTCAGAAATCAATGTCCAAAATTCAATTACACTACTTTTCTACAGTTCAAGTGATTTTTCTTATCCCATATTCCTTCTGCATGCAAGAAAAGGAAGCTTGAGAAACTAGGTAATAAGCAGCAGCCTGTTAGATGTCCTTCTTCTTACAGATAATAATACTAAGTCCATCTGCTCTATGTGGTGAGATTTATGTAGGAAAAAGTGCATATTAAGATGAAGAACCTTAATCCACTGTAGGCAAAGGCAGAAGAAACTCCACCAATTTCAATAGAATTACATCAATCCACTGGTGGATTAGATACAAACACATGCACAGTATAATCACATCAAGTCGAGCATGGAGATGGGCATAGCATACATTATATAACTTCAAAAGACAGGTGAATGCCGTAATGAACACTGGCTTGTACTTTTGTGACTTTTCAAGTGCACGCTTAAACTTCAATAAAGCAGGCATATAAAAATCTAGCTGTTTTGAATCATCATCAAGAGAAGACACGTGGTAGGATTAAATAATACTGAAGAAAATTTCACTTACCCTTTTAATTTTGGAGTTTCTTTGAGTGTGTTATTTGCTTATTAAAAGTTCTGGATTAATATTATTGGAGGGAGGGTTCTATAAGCACACTAGAGGTATATCATACACAGCAACAAAAATATTTCTGTATGCTGCCTTACTGCAAAGCTTCAACCGTGACCTATGTAATAGTCACAGACAAAAAATAAAATTAAAAAAAAACCACATTTTTTTAAAAGTCAAGAAAACAGAAAATGTCATGCGCTCAGATACAGACCGTGTAACAGGAAGAAACCCACATCTATAACAAAAAGCTGGGTTTGATTCATTTTCAGTGAACTCAATGCAGGTGGTTTAATACCCTCCCAATCAAACCTTCCTCTCAATAAAGTATGCCAAGTCAGAAGCATGTTTTCCTGCAGGACTTCTGCCTTCTTCTGGAGTTTCTGCATGCTACAGTAAAAATTTTGAGCTCTTACAAAAACACAAACAGGACAAATCGCTGCAAAGAAAGATTGACAACAAAAGAAAGGAAGTACTGAGGAACTTCTTTCCTTTTGGCATTTTATCGATTCCTCTCCCCAAACATCTTAACTTGACCAAGACCCCTCCTATTTCTGTACAGACACACACACAACATCAAAAATAAACCTATTATTTTTCTGACCATCCATGCTGAGTTGTTCACCTGTTCATAAAGCAGCAGACACCATAAACAAACTCAGTTTGCATTGCAGTTTGTCTTTAAACAAAGATTTCAGGAGACAGTTCATGAAACCTGCTTCTATAGCAGAATTTTTTCAGGAAAGTGGGAAAAGAGAAAAAACAAATCTAAGATCACGGAAAAAAGATTCATTCATGAAAGCAACAAACACAGCTTTCATGCTCTAAACAGTCAGACTCAAGATCTGAACGCTGATGAAAGCCCAAGGATGACTAAGAAAAAGTTTAACTTTTATTTAAAAGGTAGAAAGTTTATACGTTTCTTTTATGTGAACATCTAACATCTTCATACAAGATCTGACACATTTTATTTTCAGCATCATCATTTACTAATTGAGCCTGCTCACAGAAAAATTGGGTCCAATGTGGCTCTTCTTTAAGTTGGTGCCAAAGAACACCAAAACAACTATTGTCTTCATTGGAATTGAAACCAGGTCCACAATTTCAAGCATTCCCAAATTAGGCAAATGCTTTGGTAACTCACTATTGCTTTCACAAGAAAAATAAATGTTATATACCAAATCAGTGCCTGAGGAAGAGAATTGGCTTTTGCGGGAACAACCCAGGAACCCTGGAGGAACAGCTGAAGGAAACACAAGGCCAAGAGTATTTTTGTAATAGTAAATCTCATCCATACCTAGCGGTAGCATTGGGAGAGCAGAGAATACCCCCCATTTTTTAAGAAAGACAG